>NW_020651526.1:162280-167800 GCF_003573695.1 Papaver somniferum | reverse complement strand
CCGACCGACCGACCGGACGGACGGCGGCGGCGTGCGTGCTTCTGTGCGAAGCACCGCGCGTACGGGAAAGGCAACCTTGCCCTAGTCTAAGCCTCCCCCCCAAGCACAAAAGTCTAATGACCCAAGGGCCATGCCCTTATAGCCAACTCTATGGTATTTATGTCTAAAACTCTTTAGATTTTAGTCAATGTGGGACTATTGTTTTATCTATTCAAAAGAAAAAACAATTAATGGGCAATAGGTCTAGGGATCAAAACATAGTCCATGGAAAAATTGGTAATGTTAAAGCGTTTTTTCTAACACTATTATCTCTAAGAATAACATCGCCAAATTGGTTTTTCTAGGGTTCTTAAGTTTTATTCACCAAAGAAGAAGATGCTTTACCTATGATTCATCGGAATATTTTGGTGGTGTGGAGTTGTTTGTAGAAGGAGTGTGAATTTTGTACGGTTACTGGGTGTATTATGTACGGGTAATTTTGTCCGAGTTAGAAAACTATATTGACTAGGGTCTAGTTAGCGAGTCGATTACGATTTGTGCTCTCCTCAAATCACTTTTTGCTCTCCCTCTAACAATATCCATTACAAATAAGTTCACATTCTATCGGATATTAACAATTCGGATGGATCCTAATCCGATTTGGATATGTTAAAGAAAAAATATCCGATAAAATATATGATCCGATACCCGACAAAGCGGATGAAATCCTATAGGATCTCGAATACTCGGAAACGGATTCCGAATATCGGATAAATTTGGCAGGCCTATCTCTCTTGCCTCATGCACATACTTACAATCATCAACCTAATCATATCAAAACAAACCCAAATCAATTGATACACAAATAATAAAACCCTGCTTATTTAAAATTGAATGAACAAAAAAACAGAATAAAAGGAATTTACTTGAAAATACCTAGGGTAAATATGCTCCTGTTCCAGAGAAATCCATTAATCTACCGTGTGTTACTTTATATATGACCACATAGGATTCCGGTGTTGAAAACTATCCATAATCCAAACCTATATGAGAAACAACTACGGTTACCTTATCAACTATGGTTGAGGGGGTAAAATGGTAGGAAAAAAAACAAAACTTAAGAAAATTAAATGGACAACCAAAATGCTTTGGATTTCCTTCAGGATTGCTCTAGAAAATAACCGTGAGTGAACCAGTATTATTACTCCATTAAGCAGGTGGCGTGTAATGACACCGGTAAAGATTATAATACACATCAACCCACCGTTTTTCGTCTCTTTCTCTGTTTTCTTGTGTATTGATAACCATTTTAGCTGGGATTATTCATCACAGACAAACTCGATTGATTATTTATTCCCAAGTATACGACATGGTTTGGTAACTTATCGTCTCATCTTCCTACTGATTTTTTATAATCAAATATGTTAATGAAGCACACATGGGACTACACATCATAGATGAAGTTAGCATTTTTATTAATCAACGTATTTAATTATTAATCAAGATATTTAATTACTCCAGTAGTTATCTGTACACTACGACAAAACTAAGGCAACTGTTGAGGCTCGCAGGTTGCAGCTGGTGTCGTGCTTGTAGATCCTTTGAATTATTTCCTGCCATCGTCAAGCAATCAACCAACAACCCTGAATTTCATTAATGGAAAACAAAAACAGTAGCCCAGGAAACAGGTAAAAATGATGGTAGATAACACGGAAGGTACAACTAGTATATTTAAAAATTCAAGTGAAAGAAACATGCCACCAATCTTGTCTTGAACCAAGATCTGAGAATCAAACGATTGACTTGTTACCAAAATAAAAAGAAAAGAAAAAAAGTTACTAAATACAAATCATGCTACAACATACTAGGTACTAATTCTGGCAAAACCTAACTCGTGGCAACACCATCTTGCACAATATTGCAGTGTTGCTTCTTAAGCGTATACAGTTATTATACAGACTAGGATCATATACAGTACAAACTTTGATTTGGAACCTCAATTCTAATAAAACTTGAAATTAACTTGAAACTACTCCGGCTTTCAAGCCGACATATTGGCTTGACCAGAACACTGAACATTTGAAATATTTTGCTCGCATAAAAAGACCCAAACTTACTCCTCGGCAGCTCTCCACGGTAGATTAAAGGTGCTGTGACTCTCCTTAAGAAGCTTGGCAGATCAAAGGTGCGGTATAATTCTCCTTTAGAAGCTCGGCAGGTCCCTGGAGCAGCATCCTGGCAAGGAGGCTGAAAGCTCCAACCTCGGCTGCCCAATTGGCAATCTTTTAACCTGTTATGTTTTACCTCCAGACTTTCCAACACCTTTTTGCCTTATTCCCTTCGTAATACTTGTTCATTTCTTTGACTACAATAATGGATCTACTATTTACGTCTACCGCAGTGTCCTTCCAGATCTCCTTTATTGTTTCCAGAACAAGCTCGTGGCTACCCAAATAATTAACTATGATGCCTTTCGACTGGAGCAGCATAACATCCTGTCTAGATTCCACGAGAGTGTTTATTAGGTGAATGTAAGAGTTAAAATCCCTGGTTTTTCCCACTCTTAGTTCGTAGGTTTTCAAATTTAGAACTGTAGATGGAGTGTATTGGTTGATGATGATAGGAGGTAGTTTAAGCGTTGCAGTGATTTTGTCAAAATTGATCCCATTTAGACTCTGAACCCTTTTGAACTGGATACCTCTCTTGTGAAGCTTCGATGCAGGGTGTTTTACAATCATTTCATCATCCCAATAGGAATGTTGGCCTTCTCTCATTAATCCTTTCAGATACATGTCCAACAGGTGCAGTCCGGGGCCACACTTTGGAGCAAACATCAACCAAGATAGGATACTCTTTGCGCTCTGCATACAAGATGGTTGAAAACAGTTCAATAGAATATCCCATTTGACTGGGATAAAAAGGCCAGAAGTTGGAGTTTTTGCTTTCGAGCTATATGAATTCCTGCTTGAGACCATGTTAATCTCGCCCTTCATTAGATATAGGCATATATCTATACACTTTCATAACTTTTAATGATGTATGTAATGATCCAAGAAAAATCCACTTAAAAAATAAAAACATAACAGAGATAGCTGCAGAAATCTGAAGTTAGTAGTATGCTTACCTCGTCAGGCAGGTCTTCAGAAATAGAAACCAAGATATGGAGTACCAAATAAGGTAATTGGTTCTCCAACAACAACAAGTCATGCATCACAGAGTCATAGATCAGGGTATTTGCAATATGACCGAAAATAGGATCGCTGCTAGCATAATCGTGAGTATATCGACTACCCCTTGAGACACGTAAAAATTCGAGAAGGAAGACACCGTCAAGCATCATGAGCATAACAAAGGCAGCATCGTCTTTCCAAGCCTCCATCTGATCAAGCTGCTCATAAGCTTCCCTCAACTCATTCACAACTTTCATCAATTTGTCTAGATAAGATTGTAGTGGTAATTTTGATCTCCTAAGAAAATGAATTAGTGCTCTTTCCTTGTGGATTTGCATGAGCATCAAGTGAGTTTTACCATAATGATTTGGACCTATTGACACTTGTTTTGGCTCATACAAGCTTGGATTTTTCTCTTTGATGTATCTTGATAATCTGAAAATACTTCGTTTGTGCTCTTTGTTTTCCAAGTAAGGGTCAACTTTCTCCAAATCTAGTTTCTTGAATATTTTGCATAGTGATTGTTTCTTTTCTTCTGCATCTTCATCTTCTTCTCTTTCTCCACTGTGCTGATTCATCTATTTCGAAAAATTAAAGACAAGAAAAATTGTTTCTTGAGAAAAAAAAAAAGAAACAATCATAGGAATGAAGTTTGAAATTGATAGAAAGGATCGCTTACAACAGAACAAGTTCAGAAAAACTTAGTCAACTTTATAAGCCAGGTGGTAAGAATCGCGTTGTATTTTTCTATTTGTTTATTTCCTTTTGGAAAATGTCTCCCGGACAAGCAAGAAAATGCTCCTTTTAATCAATAAAACAATTTTATTTCTTAGAATCCTATGCCACTAAATTACCACTAAAAAGACAAACAATTTGAATACTAATTTAGTCAGGTATATTCTCTATGAAATTTTCATTTTTAATAGCCGGAAATACTTTTCTTACTGTAGTATATAAAAATCTACCCATTCGATACCATTCAACATCTGATGAACAAATAACCAAAGATTAACAGCACAAACATGAATCAAGGATAGTAACAACACTCGTGGATTTAGGTTGTAAATCCCAAGTTTTGGATTACGGTACCACCCAAAAACTCTAGGCATTACGGTGGGTCTCTAGACTTTTGGCCATAATCCGTTATTTCTTTTAATCGTTCTTTTGAAAACAACAAGCTCATGTACAGTATGGTAGCAATATATAGTTCAGTCGACATTTCCAAAATTTAGGTACGCAAACCGTACTTCTGCTCACCGGTGACTTCAAGCTTGCACTGATTTCATTTGAAGTCGAACGGAACTCCACGATTGACCCAAAAAGGGAACCTAAACACGCAAACCACGTAAGAACTTTAAAAATCCAATTTCCAAGTCTAAATGGTTCGTCATGCATAAAGTTCAGTACGAAACTGCACGATTGCAGAATTAAACGAACATTTTTCATCTGTCCATATCTACTAAACTACTGGTCAAAACGATGCGTCATCTTGATATGTTGCAGTGGACAAATAAACGAACATTTTTCATCTAGAAAGTATCACCTAAATCACGACTGTTTGCTATAGTTCTTGCAGGAATTAACGCTTAGTCCCAAAGTTACTGGGCTTTGTACCCAATAACTAAATTAGGCATACCCATTAATTTCAGGGCATACCAAACACTAGTCCTAACTAGGATGACCTGATAAGGGGTACCCTACGGGTGTTCAATTACCTAGATGCCGTTAAATCTTTTAAATTACTAATTTATCCCTAACCCTAGTACAAAAACCTATTATCAACAAATCTAAAATCAGTTTCATTCAACTCCTTCTTCCTCTCCACAGCAACCGAACCCTCTTCTCCTTTTTTTTCATCGCCGAAATTTGATCGGGGATTCGTGAAAAGTTAATCGACGATTAAACTCATTTATTTAATGGGTCGTCGTAAGCAAGTATCTCGTTCTAACCGATTAATTGAACAACCTGTTGAAGAAGAAGAAGATTTAGAGAGTGAAGAACAAACTCAAAATCAACCACAAAATCAACAGGAAGAAGAGATTGAAGCAGAACCAACTCCGTTAATGAGAATAAGAAGGTTAGCTCTACAAACCCATCTCGTTTTTGATGTTTTTGATGCTTTTTTGATTTGTATGATAGATTTAATAGGTCAAAAACATGTATGTGCGGCGGTTACAGTGTATGGTTCGGCTTACAAAAACCTTAGATGTGCGCCGAAAAGTTCTTGAAACCGAACCCTGAAAATGCATAAGAACGGTTCGGCTTAAATCTGAAATCCGTTGTGAGCCGAACTTAATAACACAGAGCCTTATATTTAGGATCGGCTTATTCGATGGTGTTAGTTTTGTGCCGAATTTTGTGAATTTCAGAA
>NW_020651526.1:155348-162180 GCF_003573695.1 Papaver somniferum | reverse complement strand
TGAAACCCTAGTTTTAGGGGTTGATGATATAGGTTAGTTAGAGAAGAAATCAAAGGTATGGGAAGATAGAGAAGAAGATATGGAAGCATGGGTCGACGAAATAGAAGAAGAAATCAGAGAGTTAGGTGAGTGAATTTCGTATTTGGTGAAACCCTAGTTTCACTTTGAGGGTTTTTGATTTTTTGAGCTTGCATGTATAAATTGAATGCTTGGGTGACGAATTGACGCATGCCTGGACTAGCCAGTGTGTCAATTAGGTTTAGTTTTAGATTTCTTTGTTTTCCAATTTCAACTTATGCTTCACTGTTTAGTTCTTAGGTTTTGTTTAAATGTTAGTTTCTTCAATTAAATATCAGTTTCATCATGTGAATGTATTTTTCATGTTATGTTTGTGTTAAGTTCTATGTATGTAATGTTTCTTCACATGATCCTGTAATTTCCCTGTTTAAATCTTAGAGAAGACCATTGAACCATGTTGGTTAGCCATTTGGGTTAGTCCCTGAGCTCAAAACACTTAGGTTAGTGACATTCCAAGGGTTCACTGGCTTGTGATTAATGGTGCTTTAAACAGACCATTAATGCTAGGAGTTAGAAATAATCTAAGGGATGAACAAACCATATTAGTTAGAAACCTAGGAACCTAAATGACCTGTGATTGCCTATGCTTTAATCAGATAGGCAATGCTAGGGGTTAATCCAAGGACTTTAGGTGGTTAACTAGCCATATGACAAAGACCTGACCTAGGCAAACTAGCTAGGTGAAAGAGAATTCTCATCCATCTCCATACACTTCATTGTCATCCACAATTTCTCTCCCATGTTCTGTTTTGGTTAAGTTTTTCTTATTCATTGCCACTGATTTTTCTTTGTTCCTTTGCCACTGTCATTCACTGCTTCTTTGGTTTACTGTCACTTGTTTCTTCACTTCAATACACACCCAAGTCTCTGTGGTTCGACCCGTACTTGCACATTTGCCACTTTCGACACCGTGCACTTGCGGTTATAATTTGTAGGACCTTTTAGAAGCCTACCACATTTCAAATCCATATTTCATATAGTTTGTATCCCTTTGTTGTTCGAAACATACTTATAACTTTCATACTTGTGTCAGGACTAATGCAGCTAATAGGAGGAAGAAGATGGAGGTAACACCTTCTACTTCTAAAACTCCCGATCCTCGAGGAGGAGGTAAGAAAAGATTGGGAGCGGGAGGTAGATGAGGCATTTTAGAAGAATAATCTGAACAAGTAAGAGTTGGAAGAGAAGAAGAAGTTGATGATAATCAAGAAGAACATCAAGAAACACAACCCCAAGGAAAACCTAAGAAAGACAGGAAAGGTAAGAAGGTGGCAGAACCCGAGAAAGAGAAGGATGATGATGATCGACGGATCACTGGTTTTTACATTCATGATGAAGATGACTTAATTACACCTCGATCAGATGATTTTCCTCGTGGTCTTCCGAAAGATGGAGGAAATGTTTTGATTGGTTATGCCGAATCTTGGGCGAAGAGAATAAACGAGACTCCTGATCACAACCATGCAGTCCGAGTATTAAGACACCAGAGGGCAGCGGAATGGAGTCTTGATGAAGAGGTTCCTGAGGTGATTGCTTACGCACAAGCCAGTGCTTTATGGCCTGCCATCAATTATGGACATAAAGAATATGATAGTCTGTCGGCCTCTGCCTTTACCGAGAGATTCTGTCCAGAAACCTACACATTTCAATTACCTTTTAGAGAGATGACAATCACTCCTGATGAGGCTAGTAAGATTACAGGCCTTAAAGCAAGGGGTAGAAGTGTGAAAGCTGATTTTTATGATATGAGTTGGGATGAGCTCTACAAGTTGTACGAGGAATTTCTTGGTTGGGATGCATACAAAACGGAGTTGGAGTTTTGTCGATCCGTTAGAGATGTCGATTCCGTTTTCATACCCGATGGAAGAAACAAGAAGAATAAGAAGATCAAGTTGACTAACTTGAAAAAGCAATTTGAGAACACAAAGGAGAGAGTTAGGGAAGGTTTGTGGTAATGGATCCTTGGTATCCTCGTGAATTATACCAAATCATTTTGGAAGTGATCCTTGGTATCCTCGTGAATTATATCTACTGGAACAGGTTGATTTTCCATGGTTACAGGTCCAGCAAGCACGATCTACAAAGAATATCACAAGGTTAAATACTAGAAAGGGAATATAATAGCAATGTTCGGCTCATTCGACAATCATATTCTGTGCCGAACCATGAACATTTACAGGTTTCGGCTGATACGACATTCTCAATATGTGTCGAACCAAGAACAAAATTTCAACCCAACAAATAACAAATTAATGTTCGGCTCATACTATAATAATATTATGTGCCGAACCTTGAACATTAGGAGGTTTCGGCTTATACGAAGTTCTCAATATATGTCGAACCAATAACATTACTTTAACCCAAAAATTTACAAATTCATGTTCAGCTTATACGATTTTGAATATATGAACCTGTAATAATTTTTAGAACGGGTTGTTCAGGATGTTCGGCTTACTATAAAACTTTCATATAAGCCGAACTACTGTCTAGCAAAAGGGTTGGAATTGAAAATTATAAGTTCGGCGCATGTTGTAAACAGATTCAGTGAGCCGAACCGTTTATTATTTGGCTTGAAAGTGGAAAATATAGGTTCAGCGCATGCTGTAACTATATTCAATGAGCCGAACCGTTCATCATTTGGTTGATTCGGCTCATATATGTCAGCCGAACCAGACAAGGTTCGTCGAACCATGAAGCAAAAATCCAAACTTTTGATAATTTGGAGCTATAGAAGTGAGATTGAGCATAAGATAGAAGTGTATCTGTGTATTAGAAGCATTGGGTTCCTCATATATATACTCGTCAACTGGATTTGGCTCATAAAAATCATCATTTTAAGTTTGTGCTTGAGCTTGAGTTTGTGTAAAATCATTCTCATAATCTAAGAAATAAGCCATTTGGGAATCATTGTTGTAGTTGATATGTATTTTCCTAGGTTTTTTAGATTAATTATGACCCTCCTCATCCTCCATTGAATCAAGAATTAAAATTTTCTCACTTTCTCCTTCTCTTTCTCTCCTTCTTAACCAAAACTTTGATTTTTTTTCCCAAAATTTTTTCATCTAAACCTTATAATTCTGAAAAAATTATCTTAATCACTAATCAAAAATTTTAATCACTAATCCAGATTATTAACACTAATAAATAAAGGGCAGATTTGTCATTATAAAAAATTTGGTTAAGGGGCTTTCTGATTTTGTTATTTGGCATCCCTTTTTATCTTCACTTGGTATGCCTAGAAATTTCTAGGTATGCCTAAAAACAGCCTTCATTATTAGGCCTATACATAACCCAAACCTGGCCCATGCAAGACCCTTGCATTGTAGGTCATCAGAAACGTTAGATAATTCTATTGCTCACCTCTTTCTTCATATCACCAGAAGTCGAGGCGGCCGTACCCACTCCACAATTAGACTGGACAAGCATATCATCTCACGTACAACTACCTAGGAAGAAGAATGGGTTGCGGATTCTTTCAATACCATGTATGGTTAAATTGAATTCATTGGCCAGTGAAACCACCAGTATTTTAGGATTTAGTTAGTTTGTCAACAGTTTTAACCATTTTCCACAAAGTAAATATTTTTGTAAAAATAGTTCAAACAGGTAGAAGAATTAGCAATGATATATACAAATACAAGTGGTTTGGCCAAAGATCTGCAACCTAAAATGAAAACAAGTAAAAAAATAAACAAAAAACAAACTCAGGGTTTTTTCATTTACCTTATGATTTTGATGTTGTTCATTACTTAGAAAAACCCTTGAATGAAAACTCTCCTCTCTCTCTCTCTCTCCATTCTCCTCTAGACATGGTTGTGCAATGCATATCTTTGATGAAGAAGCTGCAAATCAGAGAAACCCTATGAGCTAACAAAAATCGACAGCCCGAGACCAAAGATTACTTTTATAAATCCCAGCATTTGTCAAATGAAACTATAATAACATACTGCAGATTGATTAAAGTGTCAAAACAGTTGGTTTTGACTTTTGAATTAGTGTGAATTTTGGTTTTGGTGCCTGTAGTTGGTTTTGCCTTTTTAACTGGTGTGGGTTTTGGTTTCGGGGCTGGAGCTGGAGATGCTTTTGGTTTCCGAGATGGAATTTGAGTTGGAGTTGGTTTGGTGACGACTGGTTCAAGTGCTGGAACTGCCACTCCGACTTGGCTATACCCTCCATGACTATCATTCAGTCAAGCTAATACACTAATAAGAGGATCACTATTGCAGGTTCGTTCGTTCATTAACAAAGTTATCATAAGCAGCAGGTCCACCACTCAGTAGCACCAGTAAGCACATTTTGGTCACTAACTTTACACCTATACCAAGTAGCGAAGTTATCTAAATAAGATCAAAAGTTAACTAAACCAAATATCAAAGCTATCAAAATCAGCCGCACAGTGGAACTACAATCACACTTTTTCAACTGTTATTCTAACATGCCCATCAGATGTGAAATCTAAGCATGCCTTTGGAAAGGTAAAAGTAAAAATAAAACCTTATTTAGTGAGAGCGATGATGACTGTAATTAGTGAGATAAATAACTATACCTGTTTAGCATGAGTAATAACCTCTATTGAGTGACAATGGATTGAAGTGGCGGAACACAACTGTGGCGGCTGTCATTGTTGCTGCAGCTTCACAGGCAATGTCAGAGCCGGTTCTGCTTCCATCAATCCTGCATGCTTGAAGATCCGTTGTCATGTCTTCAGGTCATTGCAACCAGTAATGGTTTGTATTTTAAACACCCAAGACAAAATCACAGACAATGGTAAAAACAGGGGCATTATGTTTTGTTACCTCTCCATACAAAAGAAGACTTTATGTTTGAGATGAGCTTTAATGAATATCCAGACTATCCAGTGGCCTGTTTAACAGCTTTAATGAACCACATAATACATTCTACTATTATGTTTCTTAAAGTTGTTCGAACACTTCCCAATTGCATTTAGCTTCTCTTGCAATAAAAACTAAATGCAGCGCAAAATCAGTACAATAGGCTTAGAAATAACGAATTCTATTTATTGGCAACAAAAATTGACACTGACCTACATTTATCATGGCTTGATTGAGTTACGAAGTAGCTTACGTTTAAGGTGGGGAATTATATCTTGTCATTAAGAACTTGACCTCCAGAGCGCTTAACATCCCATCCAAATTCAGTCATTGCCACACAGTTCCTTCCAGGTTATCAGCATTATAAGCTAAAATAGCTCAAACATCTTCCTCGGCTGCTGGATACATCCTACAAAAACATCACGACATTTGTCGGTCAGAACACTACATAGGAGTCCATGGTGAACACATTATGCTGCACAATAAATGTCAGTAATTCAGTATCAAGAAATTTACTTACCTGGTTACCCCATGGTATCATTTATGAGCACAACAAATTCTGCTGTTGTTTTTACCCCTGTATTTGTCGGGTGAAATCAAACAGCTGAAAATCAAAAGGCAAAGTAGAATGTTCGTTCCAAGAAAACCACTCTAGGAGTTCATGAATTATCTTGCAGTATATTTTAGGGAATGCAATTGCAATGTAATAAACATTTCGGATTTCAGTTAATAAAAGGAAAAATTGACCACTTAAAATACTTAATAAGAGCATCTCAGTTCCAGAACTTTATTCAAGTCATTTTGATATTTACTCAGGTACCAAGATAGAAGCAATGGAAACACCAAATCAGTTTGCATTAAAGACGATCCTAGCAAAGGAGGAAATGCAAAACATGAAATGGCGGTAAAGGAAGAGGGGAAAGAGGAAAAAGCACTAATAAGCTTAAAATTACTGCCAAGGGGAATTAGTTTTAAAGGGAAAGAGCAAACAATTTCTCGTGAGAGTTTAAAGGGTTTCATGACCTCAATTGTTATTTGTGCAGCCTTTTTGTTGCTAGTCTAATGTTGTCAGGTGGATTTAAAGGTATCAGTGGTCTAACTACAAGCATCTGTCTTTCGTGATTTTACATTCCCTAAATTATGCTCGTATACAAGAAGATTGGTAAATAATGCTCAAAAAAAAACCCTAGAAAATCCAGAACCCTTGAAAAATGAATAATTACAATAATCATACTTAAATTAGGTTTCCTCAGAAACGATGAGGTTAACAAACAATAATACCTTGGCTTGGCAGGATCATCTTTGGTACCATCGATAACTTCTTCTTGTCTGTCGAGATGATCATCGTAAGAAGACGTTGACTTCAAAAATCAGTCGCAATATTCAATTCTGATTCTGATTCTGAGTTAGGGTTTGGACCGGAACTCTTAGATCGCAGCTCTCAAAGAAAAAGGAAACAACAAAATGAGAAAGGCTCGGAGAGAGCGATCGAGTTAGACGTATAAAGATCAAGGGTTGGTTTCCCATCTCAAGACAACAGAGTCCTATTTAGGGCTGCACAAGACCCGCCCACGATACCCAAACCCACCCGTACCCGCTAAATTCGTGGGTTTTTAATCCATACCCGTCCATTGTGGGTGCGGGGTTGGTTATGAAAAAAAAAACCGCTGTCTGTGGGTGCGAGGTTGGTTTAAGCTAATACCCGCTCATACCCGCCCAAAAAACCCGCAGATTATATACAATTAGATAAAACTAATCATAGTCGTCCATTATGGAACCCTAATACTAGTAGATAGGATAACTGATAACCCTCATTCACTTTCTACACTCTTCTCTCTATTCGGCCTCTCCTCTTCTTCCTCCTCAGTTCTTCTTCTTCACCTACGAACGACAATTACCAGAAATCTTCACCAGAAATCGAC
>NW_020651526.1:148330-155248 GCF_003573695.1 Papaver somniferum | reverse complement strand
AAAAAAAAAAAATCAATACAATTCTTTAACCTAAAGAATCGATTTCAAATAGATAGCCAAAAATTGAGATCCGAGTGAAGAAGAGGAAGTAAATTTAGAACTAATAAGAAGAAAAGATTAACTTTCTAGTTCCTTATCTTACCATGTTCAGATTTTCGCATCGACGGGAAGGAGAAACTTTCGGTAACAGGTTTTTATAGAAGCAATTCTTCGCCGGTGCTGGTGAAGCCGCCATTGTTAGAGAGAGACGGACGCTTTTTCCGTCACAGAGATCTTCCTCCTTTGTTTCTTTAATACAAATGTCCATGTAAAGAAATACTTAACAATGTGAGCATGTGAGGGACCGTCACTTCGACACCTGTACATCTTAATAGTTCCGAATTAGAAACAAATTAGTGGGATTGTTTCCGAAAAAAGCGTGGATAAGGAGCTGGAAAGGGAAGATCCAAGTTCTCCATTGGTGGGAGAATCTTTTGTGGCTAATGCATTAATGTAATTTTCATGAGTTTAAAAGCATCTATCTAAATCTTTAAAACCCCACTAATATGAGTCCCACGTTGAATGGTGAGCGTCATCGTTCGCTTAAAGAAGAAAATAGCTGAGAAAAGAGTATTCACAACTCGCTTAAAATAAGTATGGAGAGGACATTTGTCGAGACTCTATTGATAAAGGAATTATATCGTGTTCCGCAAATCCGATTTTTTTCATAGAATTTTCAACTTTCCCCACGATGAGATATTCAACAAGAAAAAAAAGAAAAAAAAATCTTATTCCGCAATTTATTACTCTCTAATTTTTGTGGAAAACAATTCTAACGAATCTAACCTAGACCTTCTTAATATCTCATATCTTTGATCTTCTGTTCTTAGAGCATCTCCAATGGTGTCTCGGTATATATTCTATATGGAGATCTAAAAATTAGGCTTTTGATAAACATTATGTATAAATAGAACCCTATTTTGATAAACATCTCCGGCGATAGATGTATTTATATCTATTTTAATACAAATGTCAGTTAGTTATAGGTTACTTAATCTAAAATGTGGGCCAAAATAATTTTAAACAGAAAAATATATGATACGGGTATGGATTGGAGTATCTAAGTCAATCCTGTTATATGGGCGGCAAGTTTTATTAGAGAGGCGTCAAGCTAATAGGACAAAAAGGGTCATTACATGGTAATTCAAGTGCCCCGTATAAAAAAAACTAGAAATGACTAATTAACCCTTACATAGTTTAGTGTTGATAATCTAATTTAGTGTTAATCTTAAGTTTCACTTTAATTAATTCTAAATCAAAACAAAATCAGATTTTAGAGTTTTTTTTAAGAAAAAAAGTTTAAAGATGGTAGAAATGTTTTAACCCAAAGTGAAGGTCAATCTCCATCAATTGAAGAAATTAACCAACAAAGTGAAGAACCAGTGCTTGAAAATGACCAGGTATACTTCTAAAATTAGTCCCAACTAGCTTTTTGTTGCTCAAATATGTACAAAATTCAATTTTTTTTACATTTTCAGAGCTAATTATGGTCGGAATTTTGCTCGTAACCAACCGTGAATCATAGTTACGGTTTATAAAAGATGAACTACCAACCGTAACTGGTTAAATTTGGGGAAAACCCAATCGTAAAACCAGTTACGGTTGGTAACCAAATGCTCGAGACAAACAGTAACTTAGGTACGGTTCGTAAACTAAAATGGTTGCCAACCGTAACTGTATTTACGGTTAGTCTCGAATTTTAGTTATGAACCGTAATTGGTGACCTTTCAAAACTAAAATGGTTAGTTACGGTTCGTCTCGAATTTTAGTTATGAACAGTAATTGGTGACGTTTCTAAACTCTGGGTTCCAGGGTTATTTACGGTTCGTAATTCTGGTATCGACATCAACCGTAACTGAAGAAAATTCTCAGATATAAGAACATACAGTTGGTAATTGAGCTATTACCAACCGTAACAACATCAAAATATCCAGTTACGGTTCGTAATTGAGTCAAAATCAACCGTAACTCACATAAACTCTGAAATTTGAATTTCAATTTTCATCTAAAACCCTAATTTCTAATAGAAATTAAACTTAAATCCAACAAAATAAACTAAACCAAGGGCGGTTTTGGAAAAGAAAATATCTGGTCTGAGAATAAACATAAATGCCCCTATCATCTCCCACTTGTTCTTTGCAGATGATTGCTTTCTATTCACAAAAGCTGATTTAGGGGAAGCAAAATCTACTAGATATCTTATCCAAATTTGGTGAAATTACGGGTCAAATGATAAATCTTCAAAAATCCGAAATATACTTCAGCCATAAAATTCATCCGAAACATGAGAAAATCATCGCTAAAATCCTAAAAGTTCCTTTGTTGAAAAAATGATAAATATTTAGTAACTCCCCTCTTCTTTGATATAAAAAAGAAAAGAAAATTTCGAACCTCTTCTACAAAAATATTATGCCACTCTTCAAGGTTGGAAATCAAATTGCTCTCTCAAGCAGGGAGAACGGTGCTGATAAAATTCATTCTACAAGGTTACCCAACTTACCAGATGCAAATCCTTGATCTTCCCAAGAAAAGTTTAGACCAAATGAATAAAATCCAAAGAAATTTTTGGTGGAACAAAGATAAACACCAAAAAAATGAGGTTATTTTAAAGGTTGGGTCAACATTTATAAACTAATTTCCCAAGGAGGTCTTCGAATTAAAAATCCACGTCAATTCTAAACTTTTGACTTGATCTTCTTTTAATCTCTTGAGTTCGCTTTTTGATTTTTATATTGTGTTTTGATTAGCATACCTGCAAGCTTTCTATTCTTTTAAAATAGGGAGCTTCCTATTCTTCTAAAAAATAATTAAGTTGAAGGATCTCTATTTTTTTGTGTTCATTTGTTTTTGTGGGATGTTGATTGGTTTGTGTTTACTCAGGCGCTCTGTTGGCCAAATTTACGCCGGCTTTGTGAGAAATTAGCACATACAGAGAAATTCTTCGTTCGCAGGTAACATTTATCTTGTGTTAGTGTAGCTGTAGTAACTTCCACCTACCACCATCATACTATAAGTTCTATTTCAGTTTTGATTCTTCTGAAGATTTTTCTTCATTAAGGAAGGTTCACATCATGGATGCGTGTCATATAAGCATATAATTTGACTTCCGTTGCAGGCTAGCATGCCTAGCATCAAGGTGTCTGACATGGAGTACTTTTGAATTTTGAATGCAAAACCTTGTCTTAGCGGTCAAAACTATAGAGGGCCTAAGCTGCAACCTGTGAAATACTGTAAGCGATATGTTGCTAAGGGTTGTAAGTTTAGTGTCTAATTAATGTCTGGGTCTGGAAAATATTGTTGATGCACTAGAGTCGTAGTCTGACCAAAAACCGTTAAAATACTGTTGCTTGACTCACTTTATTTTACCAAACACCTTGACCATCAGTTGACTACCGTTCACAGTTTAAACTAAGGATGCACATGAACCGAGCCGGACCGAGGGAACGTCCCGGAACCGAGCCGTTTTTTGTCCCGAACCGAGGAAGGGGGTACAGATACCGGTCCAAAAAATAGGAACCGAGGCTGAGGAGGTACAGGTACACGATCTTGTCTAAGTCCCGGACCTTCCGGACCGAACATACCGAAGATTCGTAGCCATTAGATTTAGAGGTACTGAACTAATAATAGCCGTTAGATTAAGGGGGTTATATATAGTACCTTAACGATAGGGTTTCTCATTTTCGTTTTTCTTTTCCGTCTTCGACTCTTCCCTTTGAGATAGAGAACTGAGAAGAACTTTGAGTCTCTGATTCTCTGAAGTCTGAACTCCATTAATCAACAACGAACACGGAACACCGAACAACACCTCTCGATCCAGAAGAAGAAGGAGAAAAAGTCAGTGATTTGTGTAAACTTTTTTTGCTTTTTTTCTTCTCCAATTTTAATCAATTTTTATTCGTTATTGTGTTTAAATAGTTGTGCACTCTGGATTTCTATATGAAGTCGAGTTCTGGATGATCCTAGGACTTTTGATTAATTTAATTTAGGGTTTCAGTTTCACATGGTAAGTTATCAATCACGTCAGGGAGAAGACGAAGGGAAAGGATTCAAGGAAGAAGCTGATGGAACCATCCAACTTTAACCAAGGAAACCCATTAAGGTACTTTTTATTTCTTCCTTTTTTATAATTTTTTTAATTAATACTGTTTGAGCGTTCTTTTAGATCTTTGGAGCTATCCAATTTTGTTGTTCCTTCCCGGAAGGTGCTCGTTCCAAACACAAGCATTCCAACATAAATGGCTGAAGATCCAAGTTCTCCTTTGGTGGGAGAATCTTTTGTCGCTAATGTATTAATGTAATTTTCATGACTTTAAGAGCATCTATCTAAATCTTTATAATCCCCATTAATATGATCCCCACGTTGAATGGTGAGCGTCATCGTTCGCTTAAAGAAGAAAATAGCTGAGAGAAGAGTATTCACAATCGCTTAAAATAAATCTGGAGAGGGCATTTGTCGAGACTCTATTGATAAAGGAATTATATCGTGTTCCGCAAATCCGATTTTTTCATAGAATTTTCAACTTTCCGCACGATGAGATATTCAGCAAGAAAAAAAGAAAAAAAATCCTATTCCGCAATTTATTACTCTCTAATTTTTGTGGAAAATAATTCTAATGAATCTAACCTAAACCTAGACCTTCTTAATATCTCATATCTTTGATCTTCTGTTATTAGAGCATCTCCAACGGTGTCTCGGTATATATCCTATATGGAGATCTGAAAATTAGGCTTTTGATAAACATTATGTATAAATAGAACCCTATTTGGATAAACATATCCGGTGGTAGATGTATGTATATCTATTTTAATACAAGTGTCAGTTAGTTATAGGTTACTTAATCTAAAATGTGGGCCAAAATAAATTTAAATAGAAAAATGTATGACACGGGTATGGGTTGGAGTATCAATCCTGTTATAGAGGCGGCAAGTTTTATTAGAGAGGCGGCAAGCTAATAGGACAAAAAGGGTCATTACATGGTAATTCAAGTGCCCCTATAAAAAAAAACTGGAAATGACTAATTAACCCTTATATAGTTTAGTGTTGATAATCTAGTTTAGTGTTAATCTTAGGTTTCAATTCAATTAACTCTAAATCAAAAAAAAATCAGATTTTAGAATATTTTTTTAAAAAAAAAAGTTTAAAGATGGTAGAAATCTTTTAACCCAAAGTGAAGGTTAATCTCCATCAATTGAAGAAATTAACCAACAAAGTGAAAAATCATTGCCCGAAAATGACCAGGTATACTTCTAAATTAGTCCCAACTAGCTTTTTGTTGCTCAAATATGTATAAAATTCAATTTTTTTTACATTTTCAGAGTTAATTATGGTTAGAATTTTGCTCGTAACCAACCGTAAATCATAGTTACGGTTTGTAAAAGATGAACTACCAACCGTAACTGGTTAAATTTGGGGAAAACCCAATCGTAAAACCAGTTACGGTTAGTATCCAAATGCTCGAGATGAACTGTAACTTAGGTACGGTTCGTAAACTAAAATGGTTACCAACCATAACTGTATTTACGGTTCGTCTCGAATTTTAGATATGAACCGTAATTGGTGACCTTTCTAAACTAAAATGATTAGTTACGGTTCGTCTCGAATTTTAGTTATGAACAGTACTTGGTGTCGTTTCTAACTCTGGGTTCCAGAGTTATTTACGGTTCGTATTCTGGTATCGACATCAACCGTAACTGAAAAAAATTCTCAGATATAAGAACATACAGTTGGTAATTGAACTATTACCAACCGTAACAACATCAAAATCTCCAGTTACGGTTCGTAATTGAGTTAAAATCAACCGTAACTCACATAAACCCTGAAATTTGAATTTCAATTTTCATCTAAAACCCTAATTTCTGATAGAAATTAAACTTAAATCCAACAAAATAAACTAAACCCTAACTGTGTTTTTTCATAACATACCTCATATAAGTCATTACACTTGATTAATTTTCGAATCGTTGATTAATCGAAGAAGATGAAATTTTCAGTTTTAATGGAGGTTACGGTTGATGGGAGGAGGAGAAGAGAAGAAGAAAGAAACATATTTTCAATTTAGCTTTGATTTAGATTAAAAAATGGGGAGGATAACATAGACAATTTACAAAACCATTTGGACACCCCCTAACCAACTAGAGGGACATTATTATCACACTGCCGCCTCTCTAATAAAACCCGCCCCCCTAAATTAATCTAAATTTGGATATTTTCATTCAAACTCAAACTTCCAACTCATATTAATTTTTGATTATCCAACTACCATTAAGGAGAGATTTTTATTTTAGGATTTCTATAATTTTATGTGGCACCAATTTGTTTAGAGACGCAAACTCCATTGAAGATGCTCTTATTTACTCTCTAATCTCGTCATCATGCAATTTAATCTGATTGATGTTTTTTTTATTTTGTTATGTAGGTAAGAAGTGTCGTCTGTCCACAGTGATAATCTATTAGGCCATTTTCGGAGGGCATTGATCTTGGTTCGTTTTCTTTAGATTTGGTTTGGTGGTTGCTGCTGTTGATCGGCGATGGGGATTGATTGGTGTAAACGCTGTTGACTGAAAAGCGGAGATGCTGCTGTTAAAGGGAGATAAACTTAATTATACGGTTGTTTGGTTTCTTTCGTAATAGAGGAACTTGACACACTCCAATCCCACACATAGGTTGAAACTTCTGAGTTTCTGTATTGATTTCCCTATTTTTCATTCATTATTTGTTCCACTCCAACAGTCACCATCGTGACAAATTTTGTTTTGTTTCTTCAAATATTCTTTATTGACATTGTTGCATCTACAATTTTATTATTGACCATACTGATCATATATTCAATTTTAATTTTTTTAATCCTGTTGTCCTGATTTCGTTTTTTTTTTTTTTTT
>NW_020651526.1:85949-148230 GCF_003573695.1 Papaver somniferum | reverse complement strand
GGGTGTGGGTGTGGGTTCATTAGATCCTATCTTTTTGCTGAAATTTTTGGTACGTGTTTTCCACACAAGAAGAAGAATCTTTTCTTTGTTTGCGCGTGTTTTGTCCTGACTTCTTTGTCTGAACGTGCTTGTCTTGGCTTCTTTGTCTGCACGAGTTTTCTCCTGACTTCTTTGTCTGAACGTGCTTGTCTTGGCTTCTTTGTCTGTACGTGTTTTGTCCTGGCTCCTTTGTATGTACGTATTTGGCTTGGCAGCAACTCACTGCTCCATGCCTGACAAAACAACTTTTCTTGCACTATCTTTAACCCAACATAACCAGTTTTTTATGTCATACGCATGGGTTTTCTTTCTTGTTTGTAACTACACAAACACTATATAAGAGAGTAGTTGTAATCTCAGAAAATACAATATAGAGAAATATCTCTTCTACTCTCCCTCAGTTTTTCCTGTAAACATCTCTTCTACTGTTTTAAGTTCTGCCAAGCTCTAAGGGTACCCTCATTGTATGCTACATTGAGGGGTACTAACTGTAGTTGTATCCTGGAGGTGACTCGCCAACTGCTGTAGCATCACAGAGGAGTGGCAGGCGATATTGCCTTTAGGACAGCGTAGTTTACGTGCCTCTACATTT
Organism: Papaver somniferum; assembly: GCF_003573695.1. Classification (NCBI taxonomy): domain Eukaryota; kingdom Viridiplantae; phylum Streptophyta; class Magnoliopsida; order Ranunculales; family Papaveraceae; genus Papaver; species Papaver somniferum. Next base: position 147,599 of record NW_020651526.1, on the reverse strand, counting down.
TCTGTGCAGCAACATCAGCAACATTATACAGAGCTAAGTATCTTCTTCTCAGTTACTTTATTAGTAATTTACTCAACAAATAGTTGTGCAATTAATCAATCTTCGGGTTCAATTGTTGAAATCAAAACTTAAAAATAATATCTACATCGGGTGATTCTCTGCTTAAATAATAACACGCTCGCTGCTCTTACTTTACTATTGCTCACACACCAAATCTTTTATAAAGCGCAAACATAAACCAGAATATCAATTTTTATACAAGCAAAAATATGTACATACAGTGTCAGATAATTACGATGTTGATGATTAACAACTTCTCATGAATAGTCGGATCAAGTATAATCACCTTTACAACTACCGCGTGAACCATTCATCCATTTTCCTTTATGTTCGAGGTTCACAATTTTTTCACAACGATAACAAAGAAAAGAGATCCACTTAACCCGTGGGAGGAATGCGGGGCATCTTAGTCTTAGTTAAAAAACTATACCGAGTTGGTCATAGTTAGCGAGTCTACTACGATTTTTACACTCCTCGGATCACATTTTGCTCTTCCTTTAACAAAAATCTTTGGAATTTAACCTAATTTAGAGTCAAGTAGAAGAGTACGGAATACTCATTTAGGATATTAGCGGATAAATATCTAATAAATTTCAATCATGAACATGTTTTACAAGGTTTATAAGTTTTTTTTGTCGAAACCGGATGTTATTGGATAAATATCGGTTATCTGATAGCTTAGCCTATCGGAATTGATATCTGATTTTTAATATCCTACAGGATATTATCGGATATCTGACAACGCTTAACCTATCTAATACGGATTTCTAAATATCCAACGGATATTCATCCGTTGATAGCCCGAAAAAGAGATTCAAAGGATATAACTTTTATAAAGATAACTTCATTTCCATTTCTTGATCATATTATAAAAGACTTAGTTTGAAGAATAATCTCCATTGAAAATTGAAAAGATAAGGGTACCCAAATATATCTCAATCTAAAACTTTCCACCTATAAGTCCTTTCTCCGAAAGTGATTGTCTATGGACTGAGTCGAGACAATACAATTAATCGGTTCACACTTCCTGTGATCGTCTATGGATACGAGATCGAGCCAATACAAGAACGAACTATGTTTACTTGATAATAGGTTTGGACTTAACCAAACTCTATAGGATTACTTATCAAGTAAAATAGGAATTAGCATTTGTGTATTTTAATTCTAATTATAATAAAAAATTTATAATTGCGGAAATAGAAAAGTAAAACACACAACAAGATTTCGTTAACGAGGAAACCACAAATGCAGAAAAACCCCGGGACCTAGTCCAGATTGAATACTCTAAGAATTAAGCCGCTATACAAAATCTAAACCAACTTCGTACAGTTTTGACATAGGAACTAAACCTTTAGTTCACCTAGTTTCCTCAGTATCCCTGCGCCTCCAATTTTTAATAAGTCACGCACTTGGAACAATTCATTTGGTTCGTATTCCAAAAAGTAAAGGAACAACAAATCTGTTCGGTAACAACTCTTTTCAAACTAAGTGATATGAGTTTGACAAAGGCTCTTCCGTTTAACCAATAAACTCCTTTGCCAGGTCCTTAGATCTATCTCTCAAAAATCACCAAAGCAATTGTAAGACTTATGCAATCAATAGTGTTAATCACAAAGAAGTGTACTGATGTAAATCTACTCAACTAATCAATACAATCTATCACAAAGATAAATCGATTATATGGATCCCTTTCCATCCGAATCAAGTATTGTGCACACAAAAGATTATGAACCCAAAAAGTATTTTGTCTTCAAATCTTCTTTGATCTTCAATAAGCACCTGTTCACAATCAACTTGAATCTCTTGTGATCAATCAACACACAAAATGGAGTCTGGTAACGTTGGATTAATAATAAACAATCTAAAGATCTAAAAACAGCCTAAAGATCCCCGTCGAAACCGATCTAGTTTGAGTGAATCTTATATCAGAAGAGAAGATTCTCAAGTTTAAACAAACTAGGTGCGATCAAAGTTCAACCAACCTTAGTCAATCAAATCAATAGAATAATAATAATAAACCGCAATTATTTAGTTTCCCACCAACGGTACTAACAGAGTTTCTCAATCCCAAAGAAGTCTTTAAATCAAGCGGCCATAAGAGATTTCTCCTAATTAGGGTACTCTCCTCTCTGATAGGCGGCTTCACCAGTAATAACACAACTGAGGTAGTTTTTATGGCTCTGCGAATTAGTTTACAAGAAATGTAAACTTCAATATTTATAGACAAAAGAAGTTTCAACACCAAGGAATTTCCAAAACCGAATATTCTCAAAGATATGCAATAAAAGCAAAATCGGTTTTCATAATTCCTGGATTGACCGAAATCCCAATAGAAAAATCTACAATCAGTAAATGCACATTACTAATTATTATTTTCTAAAAATATGCATTTAATTGCTGGAAATTAAATAACATATAAAAACAAAGAAACCTTAATTAAAAGATTCTCAATATATTTCGATCATGAGATTCTCCTTTAGCTATTAAGAAATGTCTTTGAAAAATTAAGGATAAGAGTTAGAACACATGTTCAAAGTATGATGACATCCTTATTTTTCAAGTTCTTTTTTCATACTTACAATCTTGGAAACGATTTGCATCGGATTTCCAAGAACTATGTGATTGATTATCCTATCAAATCACCAAACATGGGTTTCACGGTTCTACCAAAAAAAGTTTCGGTTCCACCTCCACGTGAAAACTGTGCTTAGTCACACTGGTTACCAAAACTCGGTAGACTAGTTATTAGGATTGGTTCCCACATACTTATGGTAACTATCTATAATTTGGTGCACAATTCTATAGGATCGGTTCCCCCATCTTCTAAGAACTTGTTGCACATGTTCATACGATCGATTCCCCTATCTACTAAAAACTTGTTGTGCCTCTTACAAGGATCGATTCCCATTTTGCAAATTTGTTGCACCTCTTATTAGGATCGGTTCTCCAATGACTAGATGAAAGTTGTTATTTACAAGGCATCAATCATACCATTTTGAGATATTACTTATTTTAGAGCATTGCTCGGTTAAAACTCACCAAGCGTTGTTATGTCAAGTTTGGTTGTAATATTTTAGTGAATCAAAACTCATTTAAAGAGTCGCTTGATTATATGTTAGAGTCGACTTCGTATAGGTTAGCTTGAAATTATTAGGAAATGAGACTTACAAGTATTACATGAAGACTTGAAGATTGCAAAGAAGTATGGAGCTACAACGACAACAATCATCCTTCCTCTTGAGGTTAGTAATATTTGACTTGAACTGTTTCATTCCCTAACATGTCTTTCAAGTCATGCATAATTAAAACGAAACTGTGAAGCTGTGTATGATACTCTAGTTAGACATAGTATTAAGGAATACAATATGAGGTTTATTGCTTAACCATTAAACTTTGTATATAATACATCGACATAATCGTATGAATGATAATGTAATTATGTGTTGGTGTGAGTGAAGATTTCATCATAGGAAACAATGTTTTTACATTCGTTTAAAGGAAGTAATTTCACAAACTCGTTTGTGGATTGAAAGGGAAATCGCTAGGCTTATTAGTATTGCCATTCATTGCAAATCTTTTTTGATTACCAATATGTGTGTTTAGTTTAACCGGTCATAAACTGGTTTATGTTCTTGGAAAAACTATTCACAAGGCTTGACTTAGGTATTGGTAGAACTTTTATTAGTAAAATCGATCTTAAGTAATCACTCAAGATGGTATGATCAATGCCTTTTAAATACAAACTTTTATCTAGTCATTGGGGAACCGGTCCTAGTGAGAGGTGCAAGAGATTGGAAAGAGGGGAATCAATCTTTCTAATAGGTGCAACAAGGTTTAGTAGATGGGGGAACCGATCCTATGAACACGTGCAACAAGTTCTTAGAAAATGGGGGAACCGATCTGGACATGTGCACCGAATTACAGGTAGTTACCATAACTATGTAGGGAACCGTTCCTAATACTTAGTCAACCGATTTTTGGTAACTAGTATGACTAAGCACAATACTCACATGCAGGTAGAACCGAAACTTGTTTTGGTAGAACCGTGAAACCCATGCATGGTGATTTGATAGGATAATCAATCACATAGTTCTTGGAAGTCGCATGCAAATCGTTTACAAGATTGTATGTATGAAAAAGAACTTGCAAAGGAAGGATGTCGTCAAACTTTGAACACGTGTTGTAACTCTTATTATTAATTTTTCAAAGATATTCCTTAATAGTGAAAGGAGGATCCCATGATCGAAATAAATCTAGAATCTTTTAATTAAGGTTTTCGTGTTTTTTATATGGCATTGAATCTCCAGTAATTAAATGCGTATCTTTAGAAAATAATAATAGTAATGTGCATTTACCGATTATAGATTTTTCTATTGGGATTTCGGTCAATAATTGGACAGTGCATTTCCAGGAATTATAAAAACCGAATTTGCCTTCATTGCATATCTTTGAGAATATTCGGTTTTGGAAGTTCCTTGGGTCCAAACTTCCTTGTGTATAAATATTGAAGTTTGCATTTCTAGCAAACTAATATTCAGAGCCAGCAAAACTACCTCAGTTGTGTTTTTACTGGTGGAGCAGCCTATAGGAGAGGAGAGTACCCTAATTAGGAGAAATCTCTTACGACCTCCTAGTTTAAAGACTTCTTTAGTATTGAGAATCTCTATTAGTACAGTTGGTGGGAAACTAGATAATTGCGGTTTATTATTAGTTTTCGATTGATTTGATTAACTAACGGTCGTTAAACTTTGATTGCACCTAGTTTGTTTATGCTTGAGAATCTTTTCTTCTGATATAAGATTCACTCAAACTAGAACGAAGTTTCGACGGGGATCTTTATATTGTTTGTAGATCTAAAGACTTCGTGTGATAATCCAACGTTAGCAGACTCCGTTCTGTATGTGATTGACAAGAGATTTAAGTTGATTGTGTGCAGGTGTTTATTAAAGATCAAAGAAGATTTGAAGACAAGAAGATTTTTAGGTTCAAAATCTTTGGTGTGCAAAATACTTGATTCGGATGGAAAGGAATCCAACTACAATCGATTTATCTTTGTGATAGATAGGTTTTATTAGTTGGGTAGATCAACATCAATATACTTCTTTGTGATTAACAATAATGATTGCATAAGTCTTTGTGATCAACAATAATGATTGCATAAGTCTTACAATTTCTTTGGTGATTGGTAAGAGATAGATCTAAGGACTCGATAAAGGAGTTTATTGGTTAACCGGAAGAGCCTTTGTCTGAAAAATATAAATTTGTTTGAAAAGAGTTGTTACCGAATAAATTTATTGTTCCTTTACTATTTCGAGTACGAACCAAAGGAATTGTTCCAAGTGCGTGACTTATTACAAGTTGGAGGCGCAGGGATACTGAGGAATCTAGGTGAACTATAGGTATAATTGTTTTGTCTCAACTATACGAAGTTGGTTTAGATATTGTATATCGGCTTAATTCTGAGAGTATTCAATCTGGACTAAGTCCCGGGGTTTTTCTGCATTTGCGGTTTCCTCGTTAACAAAATCTTGTTGTGTCTTGTACTTTCTATTTCCGTAATTATAATTGTTTTATTATAATTAGAAGTAAAATACACAAATGTTAATTCCTATTTTACTTGATAAGTAATCCTATAGAGTTTGGTTAAGTCCGAACCTATTATCAAGTAAACATACTTCGTTGTTGTATTGTCTCGATCTCGTATCCATAGACGATCACAGGAAGTGTGAACCGATTAATTGTATTATCTCAACTAAGTCCGTAATAATCACTTTCGGAGAAAGGACTTATAGGTGGAAAAGTTTTAGATTGAGGTATATTTGGGTACCCTCGTCTTTTCAACTTAAGATCGGTTTTACTAATAAAATTTATACCAATACATAAGTCAGGCCTTGTGAATAATTTTACCAAGAACTTAAACAAAATTATGAGCGGTTATACTAAAGTTGGTAATTCAAAATAGATTTGTAATGAATGAAAATACCAATAAGAATAGCGATTTCCCTTTCGATCCACAAAAGAGTTTGTGAACTTATTTCCTTTAAGCGAATGTAAAAACATTGTTTCCTAGGATGAAATATTCACTCACACCCATACTTAATCACAATAGCATTCATACGATTTTGTCGATATCTTATATACAAAGTTTAATGGTTAAACATCAAACCTCGTATTGTATTCCTTAATACTATGTCTAACTAGAGTATCATACACAGCTTCACAATTTCGTTTTTAATATGCACGACTTGAAAGATACGTTAGGAAATGAAATAGTTCAAGTCAAATATTACTAACCTCAAGAGGAAGGATGATTGTTGTCTTTATAGCTCCATACTTCTTCGCAATCTTCATGTCTTCATGTAATACTTGTAATACTCATATCCTAATACTTTCAAGATAACCTATACGAAGTTGACTCTAGCATATAATCAAGCGACTCTTTAAATAAGTTTCGATTTACAAAAATATGATAACCAAACTTGACATACCAATGCTTGGTGGGTTCAACCGAGCAATGCTCTAACAATCTTCCATTTGTCAATTTTAGTGACAAAACTCTTACATCATATTGGTAAAAAAATTACAAGAATTCATTATACACATACGCTTGGTTCCACATTCGACAACACAAAGCATGCATTAAATTCGATCCTTAAATGCCGCTGCTGACATCATAACAAAAAACCTAATACTCCCCGTAAAGGTAAGCTAGGTAGATTTTCAATTCGCACATCTTTGTTATTTCAATGTAGTTCCTCATAACTACATATCCTATGATATGTGACTCCCCCTTCGTCTATGCTTTCACTCTTTTCGTTAGAATAAACGTTTTAGCACATATGTCCTTTCCCTTAGTGATAGAAACACAGAATAAGCCAATATCACTTGTTTAGTCCATATATTTCTTCCCCTTTTTGTCAGGAAAATGACAAAGAAACGAAAAAATAAAGGACAAACAGAAAGGATCTTACAAATCTCACAAAGAAAATTTGCAAACCTATAAGAATTGAGCACTAGGGCTTTACACACCACTTTAGAAAACCAATATTAAAACCGAAACTACATGCAATTTGATTTTAATATGTCAACCAGAAAACAATTGCACGAAACAATTTTTCTTAATAGTTTAGCAAACCAAAAGTCGACTAATCACCTTAGTTCTTTTTGCTAAACCGATTGTACAGATACAATCGCTTGTTCGATAAGGCCAAAATAAAGATAAGAATTAACTTTATTTTTCTCATCAGGCTCTAACTATTCACAATAATAACTTAGACCTTTTACTTTTAACAATACAAATACTAGGTTAGTTAACTATTATTGTTTTAAATCTTCTTTGATTTTCAATAAGCACCTGCACACAATCAACTTGAATCTCTTGTGATCAATCACACACCACGCGGAGTCTGTTAACGTTGGATTATCACAAGACGTATTTAGATCTACAAACAGTCTAAAGATCCCCATCGAAACTTCGATCTAGTTTGAGTGAATCTTATATCAGAAGAGAAGATTCTCAAGAATAAACAAACTAGGTGCAATCAAAGTTCAACCACCGTTAGTCAATCAAATCAATCGAAAAATAATAATAAACCGCAATTATCTAGTTTCCCACCAATGGTACTAATAGAGCTTCTCAATCCCAAAGAAGTCATTAAATCAAGCGGCCGTAAGAGGTTTCTCCTAATTAGGGGACTCTCCTCTCCGATAGGTGGCTCCACTAGTAATAACACAACTGAGGTAGTTTTTATGGCTCTGCGGATTAGTTTTCAAGAAATGCAAACTTCAATATTTATAGACAAAGGAAGTTTCAACACCAAGGAATTTCCAAAATTGAATATTCTCAAAGATATGGAATAAAGGCAAAATCGGTTTTCATAATTCCTGGAAATGCACTGTCCAAATATTGACCGAAATCCCAATAGAAAAACCTATAATCAGTAAATGCACATTACTATTTAATATTTTCTAAATATATGCATTTAATTGCTGGAAATTAAATAGCATATAAAAACTAAGAAACCTTAATTAAAAGATTCTCAATTTATTTCGATCATGAGATTCTCCTTTAGCTATTAAGAAGTATCTTTGAAAAATTAATGATAAGAGTTACAACACATGTTCAAAGTATGAAGACATCCAAATATACCTCAATCTAAAACTTTTTCACCTATAAGTCCTTTCTCCGAAAGTGATTGTCTATGGACTGAGTCGAGACAATACAACTAGTCGGTTCACACTTCGTGTGATCGTCTATGTATACGAAATTGAAACAATACAAAAACGTAGTATGTTTACTGATAATAGGTTCGGAATTAATCAAACTCTATAGGATTGTCTATCAAGTAAAATAGGAATTAACGTTTGTGCGATTTACTTTAAATTATAATAAACATAATTATAATTGCGGAAAATAAAAGTAAATGACACAAGAAGGTTTTGTTAACGAGGAAACCACAAATGTAGAAAAACCCCGGGACCAGAATTAAGCCGCTATACAAAATTATACCAACATCGTATAGTTGATACCAAGATATTAAATCTATAGTTCACCTAGTTTCCTTACTATCCATGCGCCTCTAACTTGCAGTAAGTCACGCACTTGGAACAATTCCTTTGGTTCGTATTCCAAACAGTAAAGGAACAACAAATATGTTCCGTAGCAACTCTTTTAAAACTAGGTGATATGAGTTTGACAAAGGCTCTTCCGTTTAACCAATAAACTCATTTGTCGGGTCCTTAGATCAATCTCTTCACAACTACCAAAGTAATTGCTTAGACTATGTAATTAATATTGTTAATCACAAAGAAGCATATTAATGTCGATCTACTAAACTAATCAATCTAATCTATCACAAGGATAAACCGATTATAGTTAGATCCCTTTCCAGCTGAATCAAGTATTGTGCACACCAAAGATTATGAACCCAAAAATTCTTCTTGTCTTCAAAACTTCTTTGATCTTAAATCAACACCTGCACACAATCAAGTTGAATCTCTTGTGATCAATCACATACAGAACGAAGCCTATTAACGTTGGATTATCAGAAGACGTATTTAGATCTATAAATAGTCTAAAGATCCCTGTCGAAACTTCGATCTAGTTTGAGTGAATCATATATCAGAAGAGAAAATTCTCAAGCATAAACAAACTAGGTGAAATCAAAGTTCAACCATCGTTAGTCAATCAAGTCAATCGAAAACTAAAATAAACTGTAATTATCTAGTTTCCTACCAACGATACTAATAGATCTTCTCAACGATACCAATCGAGCGGCCGTAAGATATTTTGCCTAATTAGGTTACTTTCCTCTCAAAATAGGCGTCTCCACCAGTAACCACACAACTAGGAATTCTTACTGGATCTGAGGATTAGTTTTCCAGGAATAAACCCAAAATCGGTTTTCACAATTCCCGTAAATGCACTGTCCAAATATTGACCGAAATCTCAGTAGAAAATATACAATTATTAAATGCACATTACTAATTATTATTTTCTAAAGATATGCATTTAATTTATGAAAATTAAATAGCATATAAAAACTAAGCAACCTTAATTAAAAGATTTTCAATTTATTTCGAGCCGGGATTCTCCTTTAGCTATTAAAGAATCTCTTTGAACAATTGAAGATAAGAGTTACTGCACATGTTCTAAGTATGTCGACATCCTTACTTTGTAATTCTTTTTTCATACTTACAATACTGGAACCGATTTCCCACACTTCCTAACAAGTTTAGAATTGGTTCATCCGACTTCGAAGAACTATGTGATTGATTATCCTATCAAATAATCAATCATGGGTTTAACGGTTCTACCAAAACAAGTTTCGGTTCTACCTCCATGTGAGTACTGTGTATATTAACGCTAGTTACCAAAACTCAGCCGACCAGGTACTAGGATAGGTTCCCCACATACTTATGGTTACTACCTGTAATTGGTTCACATTTCCATAGGATCTGTTCCCCCATCTTCTAAATTTTTTTTTCACATCTTCATAGGATCGGATCCCCCATCTAGTAAAAACATGTTGCACCTCTTACAAGGATAGATTTCCCTCTTGTAAAACTGTTGCACCTCTTACTAGGATCGGTTACCCAATATCTAGATAAAAGTTGCCATTTATAAGGCATTGATCATAATCTTGAGTGATTACTTAAGATCAGTTCACTAATAAAAGTCATACCAATACATAAGTCAGGCCTTGTTAATAGTTTTACCAAGATACATAAACAAGTTTATGAGCGGTTATAATAAACACACATATTGGTAATTCAAAATAGATTTGCAATGAATAACATTACCAATAAGCCTAGCGATTTCCCTTTCGATTCACAAAACGAGTTTATGAACTTACTTCCTTTAAAGGAATGTAAAAACATTGTTTCCTAGGATGAAATCTTCACTCATACCCATACATAATCACAATAGCATTCATTAGATTATTTCGATGTCTTATATACAAAGGTTAATGGTTAAGCAATAAACCTCGTATTGTATTCCTTAATACTATGTCAACCTAGTGTATCATACACAACTTCAGAGTTAGGTTTTCAATATGCACAACTTGAAAGATACGTTAGGGAATGAAACGGTTCAAGTCAAATATTACTAAACTCAAGAGGAAGGATGATGTCGTCGTCGTAGCTCCTTACTTCTTCACATTCTTCAATTCTTCACGTAATACTTGTAAGTCTGATATCCTAATACTTTCAAGCTAACCTATACGAAGTTGACTCTAACATATAATCAAGCAACTCTTTAAATGAGTTTTTATTCACTAAAATATGACAACCAAACTTGACTTCCCATGCTTGGTGGGTTGAACCAAGCTATGCTCTAACAATTACATTATACCGGACCATACCGAATCAGAACAAGATGGGGGTCTCCAACTAGAAGTGAAACACATAAGTTTGGCTAGAGTTAGGATACCTAAAACTACATTCTCTAAAGATATATAAACACTAGTAGTACTAGAGTTTAAGGTTACGTATTAACATACATGGTAGAGTATGCAGGCGTGTCTGTCATTAACATGTCCCGTTATACAACCAGAGTACCTTTCCATTTCACTAGGAATAACACTATGAGCAAGTAGCGTGCAATACACATTGATATATGCATTCGAAGGAACATCATGGATCATGTATGTTTGATCTTCAAAATAATAAGTGCACTGCCAAAGATTTTATGTAATTAAAATGCTAGAGCGGGAAGAACTAAGTCAAGTAGACATGAGAATAAACTATATACTAGAGAAATTTGCTTCCTGAAGCATCATATTCTTCTATTTAGCAAGAACGTCATGTCATGCGCCCATTACAATACCATATTTCTCTTTTCTTTTAGACATCTTTCAATATATTTAAAGATTCCCCAGGGTCCTTCAAGATAAAAATGGTGACTCTGGAATCAAGTAACACTTTACATCTCAGCTGGAAAGAGTAGTGCATTAAACCCTGCATGTTGATACAGAGTTATCATTTACCGCCTATTCCATGTTGATATATAATGCTCGTATGTCATACGCGGTTACTAATGATCTTCATAGAAAGGTCCATACTCTTGAAGTTGAGAATCTTAAGGTCAGAGGCGATCTTTCTGCTTATTCTAACGATGTGGTTGAACTTCGTGAGAGGAACAAGAAGTATGTATATTTTTCTCCTTCTCATTCTAATATCTTCACGTTACTTTTTACCTCTTTTGATAGCCCGTGTTTGAAGAAATTTGCAATTTAACTGATGAAGCAATTGTTCCCAACATGACTAAAGACACACTTCGTCTTCGGGATACGCATGTTAAGAAGAATGCAAAAGATATTTGTGTCGTGTATAATTTTACTCTACCAGATTTCAAGTTTTCTGATGTTCCACCCAATGAGGAGGATATTGAAGTATATGATAGCGAGATGGAATATGAAGAGTATGAAGAAACTGATGCAGAGGGTAGTGGCTCGGAAGCTGGAGAACACTCGAAATTTGAAGAGGATTCACAGGGACATTCTTCCAAAAATGATAAAGGCGTGAAGTGACCGCGCTCTCCAAAGATCTTTTTATCCTTTTATCTATTTTCTCGTTTGTAAAATCTATGCCTTCTCTTTGTACCATATTCTCCTTATTCGTTTGTATATGTTGGATATTCCCAAGCCTTGGGGGCTTTTCTTTAATGTATATCCTTTCTGTTTATTTTTGTGTGTTGGACTTTCATTTAGTCATTAATCGAAGGAAAAGCACAATTCCAATAATAATAATGTATAACATATGCATGAGTTTATCATTTAGAGGCGGGTAATACTCTATTTTTTATGTTTGTATTCCCGTTCTTGCTTTTTTTTAGCCGTCTCAATATTATTGAGTCATGCATTTGAGCGTTAATATTTGCATGGGTATATATGGATGAGGTGTTTACTATACACATTTTTCACATGAATGATGTTGTGTGTTCGGCATCATACCTGAATATTTTCTCCTTTACTTTATCTCATGTTTTATTTTTCTTCCGCTAATTGATTTTCTTTTGTTTCTTTGTTGTTCTCTGCCTCAGTTATTTCTTGTGCTTTTATTTTCGCGTCCAAGCATTTTTCTATTCCTCTCTTTTCTATTTTTCTTTTCTTTTGTGTCTTTATGATGTTGTATGTTTTGTTCTTGACTTGCTTTCCAGCAAAATAATGTTAGCATCATTTTTATAGGTTTATTTGTGTTTCTTATAAGGTCTTATTGCACCTCCCTAAGTAGAGGTCTTATTATGCCTCCCCTTGTTGATAGGTCTTATGTTTGTCCAAGGTATTATTTTTGGTAGGGCGACGAAATCGCATGCGGTTTTACACTTTCATGCAATGACCCATTTATTTCGCCTTATAATCTTTTCGTATTATTACCTCTACAGGATATATTGACGCGTCAATATGATAGGACTACACTCTCCTTTGAGTCACAACCCCATGATAATGACGTCTTTTGACACAATTCAGCTCCCTAATGAAGGGTGCTTCCCTTATATTCCCACTTCAAAGAAGCTTACCCCTAACCGTTTATGTTGGGCTCTTTCCATCCGGTTATGCCAACAATCAGTTGTTTTCGTGATCTCTTTCGAGATCACACCCTAGTGGGATATATTGAGGGCCGAGTGTATCATAGTTAGTACTTGCCAAGAATAACCAGGTGCGCTCCAGACGCCCTAGGAATTCTTCACTCAACCGTGTACCGCGGCGCCCTGATCGAGTTTCTACACTTCTTAGGAGAGGAATTATTACCTCAGTCTTTCGACTAAGGAGTCTCTGTTGGATAGGTTTTTGTTTCGCCCCACTTTTCCATGACTCAAGTTTCAGGGTCGGTACAGCTTTCCCCCGAGTCATGTATTATTATATTTTCCCTAATTATGGCGCGCGTGAGGTCTTATTGTTGCCTCTTGTATTTATGTGAACTAGGGTGCACACCACAATTGGATGCCTAGCCTCCCTAGTTAGAGGTTTTAATTTTTATTTCCTTCTATTGAGGTCTTATGTTTGACTCTTTCTTCTACTTGTATCTCTCATGAATTATTCAGTTTTTTTAAGAAGAAAAGATCATTCATTTTCATTCATACTTCTGATCCATACAAGGTTGATATCTTTGTTTTTTCAATTATTCTTCTACATAAAACTACTTATCTTAAACATACCGCTTCTCAAAATAAAGTAATCTTCTCACAGTTTCTATTTTTCTTTCTCCCCCGTATACTTATTCTTCATGCTAAATTACTTTTCTACTTGCCAAGCATCAAGGGATGATATTTTCCGCACTTCATCTCCCTTTCCGACGGTATTTCCTTTTTCCTTTGACATTGCCGCCTTAGTGTAAGTATAATTCATTTCTCCACCCTTGGTCACAAAATCAACGTCAATCTTTATTTTAGTTTACCCTCATTTACCTCTTCCTTCCATTTTCTTCGCTTCTGCGCACGCCCTTCACTTTTCTCGATATCTATGTCATTGCAGGTCTTTTCCTCCATACTATCTCCTCTGATTATTTCGACACCTTGGGGTAGAGCGAATTTGATACATTGATGAAATGTGGAAGCTACTCCCATGATGTCGTGCATCCAAGGTCTACCTATTAAGGCATAATATGGAGATTCAACATCAAAAACACATAATACTACATCTGTAGTGACAGTCTTGAGAGGGATTCACATTGTTATTTGTCCCTTTGGATGATCCATTGAAACCATAAATCTTGTAAGCTGAAGGGATGAGGTCTTTATCTCTGTCGCCCATAGTATACACATAGTAAAATAAAATGTCGATTGAACTGCTAGAATCTATCAGTATTTTGTTTATTGCCCACGCGTTTGTATCATTATCTTCTTCTTCTTCTATCCTCGATTTTGGTATAATTTCTAACTTGACCACTAATGGACTTTCATGTAGCTCGTCACCTCCTGATACTTCTTCTGCAGCGAATGTAATATATTTCTTCTGCCAGTCATTAAGCGGGGACACCTTTTCCAAGTTGAATATTTATTTTCCTTCATCATCTCTAGCATGTACCCGGCTTAATACATTATCATGGAAATCCTCTATACTTTTGAATGGGTGAATTATTGAATTGCAGTATAGGTTTTTTGCATTCGCTCATACTTCAATCAGATATGTGTTTTTCATGTTTTCATTCCTGGTGCATGCCCTTCTGGTGGTGGTGGTAGGTTTTGTTTTTGTGTGACTAGGAAGTGGTTTAATTTCCCTTGATCAATCATTATTAGTATAATTCTTTGCACATTTTGACATTTATTGGTATTGTAGCCATGAAAATGATGGTAAGCACAAAACTCTCGGGCTTCTTCTTCTTGATGGTGGCTCTTGTCCCAGATTTGGTGGTATTGGTATTTCTTCCATTAAATTACTTCCTCTCAAATCTTATCGATTGCGGTGCTAAGATGCGGCATTTTAATTTCTTCCCAAACTTTACTGCTTCCTCCTAGTCCTTGATGATAATATCTCTTTTGTCCTCAATACCCTTCTCCTTGATTATCAAATCTTGGAATCTTGTTACTACCTGATGAGTGCCAAATATTGTATATATTTATCCCTTTTTGTTGGCATTTAACTCTTCTTTTGTGCATTAATTTTACATTTTATCCCATATTCTGTATTTTTTTTGTTTTCAAGAATAAATATTTTTATTAATTAATTTTGCATTTTTAGGTAATAAATAAAGTTTGGATGAATAGCGGAGCGGAAAAGAGCAGAAAAGTAGTGAAAAGCCGGGAGGAATTACACAAGAAAGCCGCGAAGAATGTTGTGCACAAGACCAAAAGGCTAGAAGTGGGCTTGAAGAAGAAGAATTGTCCTTAAAGAAGATATGGGCTTGGCATACCCAAGGCCCAAAACCCTTACTCAAACACATTTCCACTATCCAAGCCCGTCTCAGATTTCAGCCGTCAGATCGAAGCATTTCAGCATCCTAGTGCACTAAGGCTCTGATGAAGCCTAGTGCACTGTTAGATGATGCATGGTTAGGATAGTTTTCTTGATGCCTGTTTGCTTGAGCAATGGGAAGTACTCAGTGCTCTGGCATGCCTGTGATTGATTGTGCTGTCAAAAGACAGTCAATGCTAGGGGCATATCAGTGAGCAAGATGATTTTCATCCCATTCTAGATGTATGCATAGGATTTCCAACTCAACCTAGATTTCATTGCTTGATTAGGGCACAAGGTGGATTCAATTGCCTTAGTAACTTCACACAGTTCTGCATCTTTCTCCTTTTCTGTCACTGTTGCTCAATACCTTTGCCTTAGGCTGCTGCCTTTGTTTCACTACCACTGTTACCTTGCCTTGCTCACTGCTATAGTGCTTTGCATCCATTGATAGCTTAGGATAACTTCTTGTATGATCCCACTCCCTGTGGACAAACCCCTACTCATCCCTATACTATAAAATTTGGCCTTGTATACTTGCAAGAGTTTTGTGTGCTCCCCATTTTCACACCAAGTTTTTGGCGCCGCTGCCGGGGATCTGGCTGCCATATTTTTGAAGTTTTCATAGCTGTTGTGGCCTTGCTGTGCTTGCAGAGTTGTCTGAGATCATTGCTATCTTGTTCACTTGCAGGTGCTGCTGGATCTGTGCAGTATTTTTGCTGCTGTTGCTGCTGCTGCCAAGCCAAAGCAACTGGGCTGCCAACTGAAGCTGCTGGGCTCTTCCTTCTACTGGTGGGCTTGTACTTCTCTGAACTGGGCTTCACCAACTTCAACTAAACTGGGCTTGCCAAGTGCTGCTGGGCTCTGCCTTCTTTGTTGCTGGGCTCGTGGTCTTCTGTGAGCTGGGCTTCGTTGCTGCTGGGCTCGAGCGTGAGCTGCTAAGGACGATCCTAAAGCCCAACTGGGTTGTGCAACTAAAAGGGAACAAAAGCCTAACTGGGCTTCCCTCCTTAACCAAGTAAGCCTAAACCATGAGTAACCCACTTGGGCCCCATTAAATATTCAATTTGGGTATGTAATAATTAATTTATTTTTAATTTGGGCTTGTAATAATTATTTTTATTTTCTTTTTCTTTTATTTTCTTTTATTTTTCTTTTATGGGCTTGTAATTATTATTATTGTTTTTATTTTCTTTTATGGGTTGTGCTAATTTATGCTAGGTTTAGTTCAAAAACTTTTCCAAAGCCCAATTTTAAACCAAAAACAAAATCCCTTATTAAAACCAAAATTCCACTCCTTAAAACCAAATTCCACTTAACCCTTTCAAAACCAAATCTTCATAAATCCTTATGGGCCCTGTTTTCTCCCTTATCTGTGGGCTTGTTATTTCATGAGTGGGATATGATTGTAACCTTTAGAGACCAATCAAATAGACTAGTTAGAGTAAATCAAATAGACCCAATTGACATACCCACAACTTCTGAGGAAAACACACCGGACCAATATGAAACAATGGGAGAACCCCGTACCCTCAAGGATTATATGTACCCAACTAGAGCCAGTCAACCTTCTTGTATTGTGCTACCCGAGGCTAATGGCCATTATGAGCTGAAATCGAGCACAATACAGATGCTTCCTATTTTTAGAGGTGTTGAGAATGAAAACCCGTACCACCACGTGAGAGAATTCGAGGAAATTTGTGGAACTCTGCGTTTCACTCAAATGTCCGACGAAACCCTAAAGTTAAGGCTTTTTCCTTTCTCCCTGAAGGATAAGGCAAAGGCCTGGCTTTATGCTTTACAGCCTCAATCCATCATGACATGGGATGACCTCATAAAGGAGTTTTTCAAAAAGTTTTTCCCAAATCACAAGACTGCGACAATTCGTCAAAGTCTAAATAGCTTTGTGCAATTAGAGGGTGAGACCTTAGCTAGATACCTGGAGAGATTCAATGAATTATTGCTCCAATGTCCCCATCATGGTTTTGAAAAATGGAGACTTGTGCAAATTTTGTATGAAGGTCTAGATGTGTCCACCCGAACAACGGTTGAGTCAATGTGTAATGGTCTATTCGTAGACAAAACTGCTGATGCGTCTTGGGACTTCTTGATTGAAGTAGCTGAAAAGACGCAACAGTGGGAATCCATCCGTGAACCCAGAAAGACTACTTCCGAAGCTAAGGCTTTTAGGATTGAAGCAGATTTCGAGGGAAGAGCAAACATGGCATCAATAGTTAGGAGATTAGAAGAGTTAGAACTACATAAAAATTCAAAACCTTCCACCACTACTCTCCGATAACATGTCGCTTCGTCTGTATGTGCCGCTTGTAACGATCCCAACCATCAATTCCAAAATTTCCCCGATTTGCTTGCAGTCCAGGAATCTAGGCTTGAACAGGCACATGCCATGTTTCAAAAACAAGAGCATAACCCCTATTCACAGACCTACAATCCAGGATGGAGAAACCACCCTAACTTTTCATGGTCCAAAGGACCCACTCAGGGAGGACCATCTCAACCCAATCAGAGCTATCAAAACAATCAGGGATCTCAGAACAATCAAGGTTATCAATATCCTAGGAACCCTCAACAACAATCGAAATCTCAACAATCATATCCTCAACACAATACCGACAAGAGATTATCCACCCTAGAGGAGATGGTCCAGAGTCTGGTGCAAGGTCAGAAAAATCTTGATCAAAAGATGAGTCAAATGTGCGATTCCATGAGCGAGAGAGAAAAGGGTACACTTCCTAGCCAACCCCAACAAAATCCAAAGAGTATATTTCAAACAGGCACAACATCCTGCACTGAAACCTCACCCGATCAAGTCCATGCCATTACCACCCTCCGAAGTGGTAAAATCATCGAGAACAACGTGGGAGAACCTAATGAATCTGATACAAATTCCACGCTGTCTCCACAACCCCAGAAAACCAAAGAATCTGAGCAAGTTGGAAAGCCTGACAATTCTACTGCTGTGAATGTCCCTTTGCCAACTCATTCTCCTGTTGCCCCATTTCCTCAAAGATTGATCTATCAACAGAAAAGTACCCATTATAATGAGATGTTAGATCTGTTCAAGAGATTCAACATCAACATTCCTTTTCTTGAAGCAATTAGGCAAATCCCGGCATACGCTAAATTCCTCAAAGACTTGTGTACTCAAAAGCGCAAGCTTAATGTGCAAAAACGTGCTTTCTTAGCTGAACAAGTGAGTTCCATCATTCTGAACAAAACTCCACCCAAGTTTAGGGATCCAGGATGTCCAACAATTTCTTGCACTATAGGAGAACACACGGTCAATAAAGCGTTATTAGACCTAGGTGCAAGTGTTAACCTTCTGCCATATTCTGTTTATGAGCAGTTAGGTCTTGGGGAGTTGAAGCCAACATCTATCACTCTACAACTGGCAGACCGATCTATCAAGATTCCTCGTGGAGTGGTCGAAGACGTTTTGATCAAGGTTGACAAATTCTATTTTCCCGTAGACTTCATTGTCTTAGACACTCAACCTGTACAAAACCCAGACTGTCACATTCCTGTCATCTTAGGACGTCCTTTCTTGGCTACGTCCAACGCAATCATTAATTGTCGTAATGGAGTGTTGAAACTGTCTTTTGGCAACATGACGGTAGAATTGAATGTGTTCGATATTAGTCAACAACCTGTGAATCTTGATGATGATGATGTGCATGAAGTTAATATGATTGAAGGATTAACACAAGATTCGTTGACTAACATTCTATCCGTCGACCCCTTTCAAGCATGTATGGAGAACTTTAACTCAGATTCCTATGATGATGCATACTGTAGTGACGTCCTATCTCTGCTCGAATCTGTACCTCAAATGGACGTCACTGAAAGAAGATATGAAGTGGAACCACCCTTACTCTCTGATTCCAAGCTCATTCCATCCATTGTTGAGCCACCCAAGCTTGAATTAAAAACATTGCCTAGTACGTTGAAGTACGCATTCCTAGGTTCTTCTGATACTTTACCTGTCATTATTTCATCATGTTTAGACACGGAACAGGAAAGTAAGCTCTTAGAAGTACTTAAGGAACACAAAGAGGCCTTAGGATGGACCATCTCAGACCTCAAAGGAATAAGCCCCACCATTTGCATGCACCACATTAATCTCGAAGAGAATGCCAAACCATCTAGGGAAATGCAAAGGAGACTTAATCCTAACATGAAAGATGTAGTCAAAGGAGAAATCCTGAAACTACTTGATGCGGGTATCATATACCCAATACCAGATAGTAAATGGGTTAGTCCCATTCAAGTTGTGCCTAAGAATTCAGGCATTACTGTAGTTCAGAACGACAAGAATGAGTTAGTCCCTTCACGTACAACCACAGGATGGCGAGTATGTATCGACTACAGAAAGTTGAACACAGTAACTAGGAAGGATCACTTCCCGCTCCCTTTCATAGACCAAATGCTAGAACGTGTGTCTGGACACAGTCACTACTGTTTTCTAGATGGCTTTTCCGGTTATAACCAAATTCACATTGCACCAGAAGATCAGGAAAAAACTACGTTCACGTGTCCCTTTGGGACATTTGCTTATAAACGCATGCCCTTTGGGTTTTGTAATGCACCTGCTACTTTTCAGCGTTGCATGATGAGCATTTTTTCTGATATGATAGATAGTTTTCTCGAGATCTTCATGGATGATTTCTCCGTGTTCGGTTCTTCGTTTGATAAATGTTTAAGACATCTTACCCTTGTGTTGTCCAGATGTAAGAAAAGGAACCTTGTTCTAAATTGGGAAAAGTGCCATTTTATGGTGAATTCAGGAATAGTTCTAGGACACATCATCTCGGAAAAAGGCATTGAAGTAGATAAAGCTAAAGTAGACCTCATCCGACATTTACCAAAACCCCGCTCTGTGAGGGAAATTCGATCATTTTTAGGTCATGTTGGTTTTTACCGGCGATTCATCAAAGACTTTAGCAAAATCTCAAGACCTCTGTGTAGTCTACTCGCCAAAGATGTTACCTTCAATTTCGATGATGCTTGTGTGAAAGCTTGGGAGGAATTAAAAACTCTTCTCACCGCCGCTCCTATAGTCCGACCACCCAACTGGGAACTACCGTTTGAACTCATGTGTGATGCCTCTGATTATGCTGTTGGTGCTGTTTTAGGACAGCGTGTTGATAGACTACCATACATGATATACTACGCTAGCAAAACCCTTAATGATACTCAACTCAATTACACAACTACCGAGAAGGAATTGCTTGCTGTCGTTTTCGCATTAGACAAGTTTAGATCTTATCTCATAGGATCTAAGATCATCATATACACTGACCATGCGGCTTTGAAGTATCTTCTTTCCAAGAAGGATGCTAAAGCTCGCCTTATTCGATGGATACTCTTATTACAGGAATTCGATCTCGAAATCCGTGATAAGAAAGGTTGTGAGAATGTGGTTGCTGATCATTTGTCTAGATTAACCATTGAGTCTATTGATGACTCCATGCTAATCAGAGAATTATTTCCTGATGAGCAATTGATGTCTGTGTCAAACCTTCCTTGGTTTGCCGACATCGTTAACTACCTTGCTGCAGGTAGGATGCCCTCACATTGGTCGAGACAAGACCGCTATAAGTTCTTGGATGAAGTTAAACATTTCCTTTGGGATGACCCATATTTTTTTAAGTACTGCCCGGACCAAATCATTAGGAGATGTGTCCCCAACACTGAACAGAAAGATGTGATATCTTTCTGTCATGACCAAGCATGTGGAGGCCATTTCAGTGCCAAGAAAACCGCTGCAAAGATCTTGCAGTGTGGATTCTATTGGCCATCATTGTTCAAGGATTGCCATGATTATTGTGTTGCTTGTGAACGCTGTCAAAAGCTAGGAAGCATTTCGAGGAGAAACATGATGCCATTGAACCCCATTTTGATTGTGGAGATTTTTGATGTTTGGGGGATCGACTTCATGGGTCCATTCCCTATTTCTGACGGTAGATTGTACATCCTAGTCGCAGTTGATTACGTTTCCAAGTGGGTAGAAGCCATAGCAACCAGAACAAATGACCACAAGGTGGTACTTTCATTTCTAAAGGAAAACATATTTGCACGTTTTGGTACCCCTAGAGCTATCATCAGTGACGGCGGTTCACATTTTCGTAACAAGTACTTTGAGTCTTTAGTACGCAAGTATGGCATAACTCACAAGGTTGCTACTCCGTACCACCCTCAGACGAGTGGACAAGTAGAAGTTTCTAATATGGAAATTAAGAACATTCTGGAGAAGACGGTCAACCCGTCCAAGAAAGATTGGTCATTAAGATTGAATGATTCTTTGTGGGCCTATAGAACAGCTTATAATACACCAATTGGCATGTCCCCCTATCGTCTAGTGTATGGAAAGTCGTGCCATCTACCTGTGGAATTAGAACATCGTGCCTACTGGGCAATCAAAGAGCTGAACTTCTCTCTGGACGAAGCTGGAATTCAAAAGAAACTTCAACTCAACGAGTTGGAAGAATTGAGAAATGAGGCTTATGATAGTGCCAAGTTATATAAGCAGAAGATGAAGATGTTTCATGATAAGCGTATTCTGCGCAAATCCTTCACTCCTGGACAGAAAGTTTTGCTGTATGACTCCCGGTTACATCTTTTTCCGGGAAAACTGCGTTCCAGATGGAAGGGTCCGTTCCTAGTACGCACAGTTTACCCTCATGGAGCTGTGGAGCTAGAAGATGTCTCCAACAAGAACATTTTCAAAGTCAATGGGCAGAGATTGAAGCCATTCCTTGAACCATTTCCACCCGACATTGAAACAACCAACCTGGAGGACCCGGTCTATGTGGACTAAACTGGTCCACTCTTTCCCTAAATAACCATAAAGTTTTCCAAATGTTTCCCTAAAAACCAAAATTTTTCTTTTTCCCATCAAAACCAAATGTCTCCCGACAAAACCAAATTTTTCCCAAAAAGTCCAATCCCATTAAAAACAAAATTTTCTTGTAGATAATGTGTTAGTTAAATTTCCTTTTGTATATATTTTGTGCTCATCCATTGTGACTCCGAATATGTTGGAGTTTTGCCTTGGATAACGGAGTTTTAATCGAGCTTTCGTCGTACAATCGGGTATTCTCTCTCCTTTTACTCTACTCAGCATGTTGGTGGACCCGGAGGAGTGTGAAAATAAAGCGCAATAAAAACGCGGGTCTACAGTAATACCGCAAGTGCACGGTCGTCAGTTGTAGCTCGTGCAAGTACGGGTCGATCCACAGAGACTGGGTGTGTTTTGGAGTTTCTAGCTATTTTGGGTTCTAAATTGCTGTTGGGCTTTGAATGGTCAATGGGCTTTGAGTACTAATGGGTTTTGATAACAATAGGCTTTTGATTAAGCCTTTGCTTTCAAAGTAAAAGTAAGATGGGCTTGACCTTTGGGCTTTGGAATGAACTGAGCATTGGGCTCAGTTGGCTGGATACTGAAATGATCTGGGCTTGGTAGTATTTTGATGTGAACTGGGCCTTTGGGCCTTTGAGGGACTGAACTTCAAATGTAGCAGTGAACCGAGCTTGGCTTTTGAAGTGGGCTTTTGCCTTTCCCTAGCAGTAGCTGTGATCTGGGCTTGGCTTAGTAATGAGCTTGGGATTTTAGCCTTTGGTTTCAACCCTAACAGTGTGCAATGGGCTTAAAGAGTTTTTGGTCAAGAAGAAAAGAAGTGACCAGGAGAGACAGGTAACAGTGAGCAACAATGGCTCTAGGCCAAAACAGCAAAGATAGAGGAAGAAGGCAGTGAGGCAATAATACAAAGGCAGTTAACCTAAGGCAAAGACAATGAAGAAAATTAAACAAGACAATGACTAAACAGCAAAGAACTAAACAACAATGCACTAAACAAAGCAGTGACAAAAGATTGTGAAAGTGATGAAGATAGTAGTGAAATAATGAGGCAATGGATGATAAAACAATAAACACAAGGTAATAGTGAAGTAAATGTGACAGTACAATGAAACTACAAGAACAATGGAAGTAAACCAAGGCCTAAGCCAAGGGCAGGGGAGATGGTGAAGGTGAAATGGTGAAGGTGAGCCTAGGCATACTACTAGAGTGGGAAGAGAACTAGTTTGCTCACAGTCACTAGTGAGCACTAGTTTCTCCCCAATGCTCAATCAACTCAATGCTCTAAGGCTTCTAGCCTAACATTCCATCACTTCACAAAACATGTATCACATGACAGGTACATTAACATTACATGGAACACAAACATCAACAGGAACATGCACTAGGAAAATTGAAGAAACTAAACATCACAGTGAACAACAAGATAGACGGCAACAAAACAATACATGAACATTTAAACATTAACAGCACACATTAACAGGAACAGAGAACAAAATGGAGAAACTCAGAACAGAACTTAATATGAACAGAAGAAAAAAAATGAACATTTAACAGAACTAAGTTCTGGACGCCGGCTATTCCAGGCATAAGCCAATTTCACACCCAACACCTTCTATTTATACAAGCAAGCAAAAACCTAAAAATCCCCAAAATATCAGAGAATTAGGGTTTCACCAAAAAGTGAAATTGACTCACCTAACCTACTGATAACAGCCCTCATACGTCGACCCATGCCTCTTATTCTTCTCCTGATGCAACCCATGCCTTCAATTTGTACATGCAAGCTCAATCCCAAAAATCCCCAAATTAACAGTAAAATTAGGGTTTTGATTTTTTTACTCACCAACTGTGATAAGACGAGTCCGTCTTCAAACCATGCTTCTTCTACCTTCTCTGCTCCTTCCCATGCCTTCAATTTCTTTTTCTAGCTCGACATATTTCACTAATCTCTCCTCTAGGGTTTCTGAAAAGGAAGAGAGAATGGTGAAATAGGTAGGTAGAAGGGTAGGATGATGATGGGTTTCGATTGGTGAGAGCCATGATGGCTTTTGGTGGTTGTGGCAGAGGTATGGTGGCGGAATGGGTGTTGCAGTTGCAGCTCTGCAACTGTCGGGTGGAGGAGAAGAAGAAAGAAAGAGGAGAAAAATGGGTCGACAGTTTAGGGTATAGGGTATCCGTTTTTAGGGTGTTGAGCGGGCGCATCAAAGTTAGATGTTGGCGAAGCTGAGCCACTGGAATCGAAGCTGGTAGGTGAATCGGACGGCTCCGCCTGAAGAGGCTGGTATCGACCGTCGGATTGGATCCATCTCATCATACGATGGTCGCTCCTTCATCGCGCATCAAAATCTGAAGCTCCTATCAAACACCTTAGTGCCCAAATTCCAAGCCATCAGATTAGATTGCAGCGGCGCCAAAAACTTGGTGTATAAGGAAAGAAGTACCTAAACTAGCCTGGGGTCCACCATCTCCCCTGCCCTTGGCTTAGGCCTTGGTTTACTTCCATTGTTCTTGTAGTTTCATTATACTGTCACATTTACTTCACTATTACCTTGTGTTTATTGTTTTATCATCCATTGCCTCATTATTTCACTACTATCTTCATCACTTTCACAATCTTTTGTCACTGCTTTGTTTAGTGCATTGTTGTTTAGTTCTTTGCTGTTTAGTCATTGTCTTGTTTAATTTTCTTCATTGTCTTTGCCTTAGGTTAACTGCCTTTGTATTATTGCCTCACTGCCTTCTTCCTCTATCTTTGCTGTTTTGGCCTAGAGCCATTGTTGCTCACTGTTACCTGTCTCTCCTGGTCACTTCTTTTCTTCTTGACCAAAAACTCTTTAAGCCCATTGCACACTGTTAGGGTTGAAACCAAAGGAAAAAGCCAAGCTCGGTTCACTGCTACATTTGAAGTTCAGTCCCTCAAAGGCCCAAAGGCCCAGTTCACATCAAAATACTACCAAGCCCAGATCATTTCAGTATCCAGCCAACTGAGCCCAAGGCTCAGTTCATTCCAAATCCCAAAGGTCAAGCCCATCTTACTTTTACTTTGAAAGCAAAGGTTTAATCAAAAGCCTATTGTTATCAAAACCCATTAGTACTCAAAGCCCATTGACCATTCAAAGCCCAACAGCAATTTAGAAACCCAAAATAGCTACACACTCCAAAACACACCCAGTCTCTGTGGATCGACCCGTACTTGCACGAGCTACAACCGACGACCGTGCACTTGCGGTATTACTGTAGGCCCGTTTTCATTTCGCTTTAATTTTCACGCCTTCCCGGGTCCACCAAGTTTTTGGCGCCGCTACCGGGGAAGTTGGTGTATAAGGAAAGAAGTACCTAAACTAGCCTGCAAGTGCACAGGGAAGTTGAAGCAAGAAAAAGTAAATAAGGGTTTTGTCCACAGGGACTTGGAGGATTTGCTAAAGTTTTCTAAATTTCTAAGGTTATCTGAGTTCAAAGGAAGGTACTAAGGCTTTTGATTCCACTACTTGACCCTAGGCTAAGGAAATTATGATGCAATGTATGTCTTGTTCTTTCCTGAAAGATTACAATGAGGATTCTACTAACTATCCTAGCCAAATTACCCCTAGCATCAGTTGTCTTTAATCAGCACAACTAATCACAGGCATTTAGCTTCTCTAGCTAGTTTGGCTTAAGGCAATCTCTCTAGTGGATTGAATTCTTGGCCAAAGACCTAGCTCCACTCCTAGTATCAGCTGTCTTCTAACAGCACAGGTGATCACAAGCAGGTATCCCAAATGACTAAGCATTCATCCTAAGGCAATTCAGCTCAATAAAAGAACATACAAATACATTAACATTCCTAGCATATGATCAAGAGCTTCCTCTAAGCCCTAGCAAGTTAATTAGAACATGGACATGCTTGTAATCATGATACTAACAGGTATAAACATGCTCCACATTACACATCATACAATTCACATTCAACTTTTATGCATAAGAGAGATTCAACATGAATTGAAAATGAACTGCAAATATTGCTCACTGGCTAGCCCAGAGATCAAAATTACACACACCACAGTCCCCTTTTTATACCCAATTTACATTTTAGGGTTCTTACACCCAATTCCCAAATTTACCCAATTGAACAGTAAAATTAGGTATATGATTTTACCTAATGTAATGGGTCTAATTCGAACCCACATCCCTATTCTAGCTCCTCCATGCCTTCCTAACAGAAAATTAGGGTTTTCTATAAATATCCCCAAAAATTGAGAAATTAGGGTTTTTTTGAAAGTTGAGAAATCTCACCTAATTCTCTGAATTTTTCTTCGACCCATGCTTTATCTTCTTCTTTTGCTCCCTGTTCCGCTGTCAATTGCCGTGTCTAGCTTGAATTGCTTCATCAACTCCACACCCTAGGGTTCAGTGGCGTGAGTGTGGGTTTGATGAAATAATTTTGGCTAGGTGAATAGGTTTTGCAGTATGGGATGATGGGTTTACTGAATTGGAGGTGGTTAGGTGGTTATGGAGTAGGTGGTGGCGATGGCAGTGGCGAGGTGGTAGCAGGTGAGGTATGGTGGTGGTGGTAGGTCTGCAAATAGGGTGGAGAAGAAGGAGGAGGTCGATAGAATGGGAAGAAGGGGCTGTTTGGCTAGGTCATAGGGTTCGGTCACTATGGTGTGTAGCGAGATCATCGAGTTCGATGTTCGGCGAAGCTGAGCGGTGGATGGTGGAATTTGGAAGGAATCGAACGGCGTCAAGGATACTGGATTAAGCGACCGTTGGATTGCGAGATACAACGAATTTAACGGCACTAGATGGAGTTAGGTGTTGTAGTGTTAAGCGGAAGTATCGAGGTTTGATGCGCCGACAAAGAAGCGACCGTAGGATGCAGATGCGATCCAATCTGACGGTCGGGAATGGAGGCGGGTATGGATATAGAAAATGGGTTTGGGTAAGGGTTTTGGGCCTTGGGTATGCCAAGCCCATATCTTCTTCAAGAACAATTCTTCCTTCTTGAGCCCATTCCTAGCTTTTTGGACGTGCGCTCCATTCTTTGCGGCTTCCTTGCGTAATTTCTTCCGGCTTTTCACTACTCTTCAGCTCTTTTCTGCTCCGCAAGTCATCCAGACTTTATTTATTACCTAAAAATGCAAAATTAATTAAGAAAAATATTTATTCTTGAAAACAAGGAAAATACAGAATATGGGATAAAATGTAGAATTAATGCACAAAAGATAAGTTAAATGCCAAGAAAAATATATAGAAATATGCACTTTTTAGCACTCATCGCATGTTCCTCTTCATATATTGTTTTATAATTCTTTCCATATTTTGAAACATTGAGGACAATGTTTAGTTTAGGTTTGGGGGTATAGAGTAGATACCACGATAATATGCCATAATTGAAAACAAAACTCCATCTTTTTGAAAAAATTGAAAAATTCCAAAAAAAAATTGAAAAATCAAAATAAAAAATTAAAAATTGAAAAAAAAAAACATAAAAATGGAGCTCATTTACCTTGAAATGTTGACTCTTGTGCAAATATGTAATTATTAGGAGTCTTAGTCTAGATATTTAGGCACCCTGATTCTAGCACAATTCACATAGTGATAAGAAATTTGCACGCGCACGATCTACCAATACATGTATGGCCTCGATCTTCAAGGTGTTTGATAGGAAGTCACGATTGCCAATCACTTTAGAATACTGAACGAAACTTGACTAGCTTGTTCTTTGGTTGGTTGGGATAGAAGGTGGAGGTTACATTAAGAAAGACAACCATCGAATTTAACTGGGTGCATCAAAAAGGGCTACCTCTTGCAAAGTGTCATGTAATTTTTTTGTTTCTTTTTGTTATATATCAAAAGAGCTACCATATGTAAAAATCAATTTCAAGTTCTTGTGCAAAAAAAAAACAAAAAAAAAACGATGTATATATTCAGAAAAATACAAAAAAATCAAGTATTTATCAATTCCATTCTCTCTTGTTCCAAAAATAAAAGAGAGTAGTCAATGTAAATAAGAGTCATGTAAAGAGTCATCTTTTATGTTTTATTGTAATAAGCAAGGAAGGGTGTATGCCATTGATGTACAACGCGAGTAATTGTGAAATACCTCCAACTCATTCACAATTCTCGTAAAGTCCGGACAGCTAGCTAGATTTCGACCTTGGTTCTTAGCCTGAGAAACTATCTCTTGGTGATTAGTAGTCATAACATCCGATCTTTCTTTACACATGTGTAGATACACTTTACACTCTTATCACATGTCTTTATTTGTTATCAGTGCTAGGATTGTGCCTTCGATAGCTAGATTGACATCTCCATTTTGCTGTGAGCTTAACTGACTTGCACATGTCACATTTGATGGAATCTGAGCTTATATTTTGTCCTTAGGTTTTGTAGGCACACCTCTGGTAAACCTTCACGAGACTTCAACTCGTCCACTAGGGACACTTAGTGGTTTAAAAGGCTTAGTGCATACGCTAAATGCATTCGAGAGACCAGCGACAGTGGTATAGGTAGGATTTCCTTAGTTTTGTTTTACTTGAGGACAAGTAAAATTCAGGTTTGGGGGTATTTGATGAGTTCCAAATATTGTATATATTTATCCCTTTTTGTTGGCATTTAACTCATCTTTTGTGCAGTAATTCTACATTTTATCCCATATTCTGTATTTTCATTGTTTTCAAGAATAAATATTTTTCTTACTTAATTTTGCATTTTTAGGTAATAAATAAAGTTTGGATGAATAGAAGAGTGGAAAAGAGCAGAAAAGTAGTGAAAAGCCGGGAGGAATTACACAAGGAAGCCGCGAAGAATGTTGTGCACAAGACCAAAAGGCTAGAAGTGGGCTTGAAGAAGAAGAATTGTCCTTAAAGAAGATATGGGCTTGGCATACCCAAGGCCCAAAACCCTTACTCAAACACATTTCCACTATCCAAGCCCGTCTCGGATTTCAGCCGTCAGATCGAAGCATTTCAGCATCCTACGGTCGCTCCATCATCGCACATCAACCTCCGAAGCCCCCGCTTTACATCGCAACGCCCATCTCCATCTTGGGTCGTCCGTTTTGCTACATCCCTTCATCCGACGGTCGCTCCACGCTTACCTCCGTATCGCCGTTGGATCCACCTACCATCTTCCCATCCATCGCTCCTTGTCGCAGATCATCAAACTCCGCTGCACCTGCTTCACACCCTAGCAACCGAACACCTACACCCCAAACAAACAGACCCTAATCCCATTTCCATCGAGTTCTTCCCCTTCTTCCCAAAAATTTGCAGAGCTCTGCAACTCCATCACCACCATCTCTTCCATCTCCACCTCGAACACCACCACTACCACCTTCCCCCGACAAACTCAGGAGTCAATCACCACCCTTGTCTCTCCCTTTCTCGTCTGTAGCATCGAGTCCTGATGCTGCAAACTCGACAGTGAGAGAAGCTAGGGTTCACAGAGGTCTAGGGCTAGGACAACAGCGCAACAAGAGCTAGAGGAGGAGCAGTAGGAGCAAGTGGAAGCATGGGTCAGCGCTCAATTGCAGAGGAGACAACGAATTCAGAGGGTACGGTGAGTTTTCCCCAATTTCCCAAGAACCCTAATTTTATCAAATTTGGGGGAAAACATTGTAAACCCTAATTGAATGTTTTGGGTATAAATAGAGTTGTAGGATGAGTGTATAAAGCATCTCTGGGCTAGCCAGTGAACAATATTTGCAACCAATTTTCATTATCCAAATTCCTTTTTAGCTACAGTTGATTGTGTGCAATTTGTGTGTATGTCGTATCTTAATTTAGCTTATTTGATGAATGCTGTAGTTGTACTCATGTCTAGCATGAGCTAATTCACTGCAACTAAGGCTCTGATGAAGCCTAGTGCACTGTTAGATGATGCATGGTTAGGATAGTTTTCTTGATGCCTGTTTGCTTGAGCAATGGGAAGTACTCAGTGCTCTGGCATGCCTGTGATTGATTGTGCTGTCAAAAGACAGTCAATGCTAGGGGCATATCAGTGAGCAAGCTGATTTTCATCCCATTCTAGATGTATGCATAGGATTTCCAACTCAACCTAGATTGCATTGCTTGATTAGGGCACAAGGTGGATTCAATTGCCTTAGTAACTTCACACAGTTCTGCATCTTTCTCCTTTTCTGTCACTGTTGCTCAATACCTTTGCCTGCCTTTGTTTCACTACCACTGTTACCTTTCCTTGCTCACTGCTATAGTGCTTTGCATCCATTGATAGCTTAGGATAACTTCTTGTATGATCCCACTCCCTGTGGACAAACCCCTGCTCATCCCTATACTATAAAATTTGGCCTTGTATACTTGCAAGAGTTTTGTGTGCTCCCCATTTTCACACCACTACCTACATGATTGTTGTATTGCCTTTCTCTATATTTCTTTTCGTACATTTCCTGGTCTCTTCTACTCATTGCTACTTGCTTGTGTTTATCTTCTGGTTTTGTCTTCTCTTGACTTCCTTGAGATGTACTTGCAACCGCATTCGCTATCCTTGGTAGTAATCTTGCATTTCCCTCATTTTCCCACAAGTTCTGCCATTGTATTTTATCCTTTAACCTGAATATCTGCGTATACAAAAAATCAGTAGGGAAAAGTGCGTTAATGAACGCTAGGATGAAGTTTCTTTCTTACACTCTTCTTGCCATTTCGCTACACAAATTCCTCCAACGCGTGGTCAAGTTGCATAAGCTTTCATTAGTTCTTCTCCTTAGGATGAATACCATCTGTATTCCTGGTCGTAACATGTTTTTGCTGATATAAGCCCCCCAGAATATGCTTTTTGGATGATGAAACGATCTTATAGATCCCACTGGTAGCCCTTCCAACCATTTCAAAGACTCTCCTGTTAAGCTGGCAGGGAAATATTTGCATAGTACCGCATCATTATCCTCCCATTGCAATAAAGATAGGTTATACGCCGTAATATGCTGAACTTCAGATGAAGTTCCATCAAAAATATTAGTAAATATAGGTAATGTGCACTTTTTTAGTAACCCCGCGAGTTGTATCCGCCGCACAAATGGTGATTTTCCCGCTTCTTTTAGCTGCCTCTTTCCTCTTATGTTTTCCTGCGAACATCATTGTTCTTATTTCTGCTAATTATCTTAAGATCGTCTCGTTGATGTTCTGATTCTCATTTTGTTTCATTGGTATTTTCAGTCTTTCATGCCTTACTTTGTTCTCGTGTCTATTTTGACGCATCGCTTCTTGGAGTTCTTGCTCTTCTGCGGCTTCTCTTCAGCGTCTGCGTCTTTCATTTATGACGTTTAACAGCGCGTTAGTACATCTTCAGTTTCCTCTGCACGGTGAAGATGCAGATTCTGATATCACATTTGCACTCTCCCATGTACTATTCTCCTCGCTTCTTCCGAATCATCTTCCTCATCATCTTCATGTCGAACATGTTTTTCCTAGGCTACGTATCTATCATCTTTCTGATTACCGCATCTTTCATTTCTTTCATTGATACGTGCGACATTATTCCTTTCTTCCTCCTCTGTGTGTTTGTGATGATTACGTAGCCTTTCTCTTCTTTTGATGATTATTCTTGCCTGCTCTACATCATCGTCCTTCCTTCGGTAATAATTAATGCGGTTATGTTCGCCCTGTTGTTCATTTCGATTATCTATGGGATACCCTTCTACGCGTTGATATTCGCCTTCTTGCTCATTTAGATTACCGATTGGTTGTCTCTCCACGCGATTACGACCGCGTTCTTCCTGTATATTATCGCCTATATGAAAATGTTTAACAAAGTTGTTATTTAATATCTGTTTATTTCCATTGTATCTTCGTCTACGCCTTGACGTGCTCCTGCCTGTCCTTGATCTTAACCTTGCACGTGTTGTTCTTGATTTGTTCCTTGACCTCTGCTCTTGTAATATGTTGTTTTCTTCTCGTAATTCATCGTTTTGACGCGTTAAATTCGCTCGTTCTTCTTATTCTCTCTTTCTTTCATCATCTAATCTTTGCCTAAGATCCTCCTTTGTCATGTTTTCTTCGCTTTCTGCACATGGTCCTTCCTCCCGTGTTCTTTCTTCGTCTTCTTCTACGGTATCTGTATCTTTTGTATGAACAGTAATCTCATTGTAATTCTTGCGGTTGTTCTCTTCCTGTATCTGCTAGATCAGAGATGGAACTTGTCAGGGTTGATTGTTTCCTACGCCCATCCTTGATGATTCTGCATTTTTTCCTCTTCGTATCCCTGCGATTCTCCTACTCCTCCTGATTGTTGTTACGTGCTCCCCTGTGGATTATTGCCTCACCATCTTGTGTCCCTGAAATGATATCTTCTTTTGACAAAATAAAAGGTACCCTTCAAAGATCTGAAAAAGGTTAACAACAAAAACTATTTTCCTGAGATGAAAACTTCGGTTTCGTTTTACAGATCTAAAATTCGGAAATTCTCAAAATCTTACGAAAACAACGAGTTTTTTTTTTTTTGAAAACAAAATAAATAACTGCTTAGAAACAACTCTGGAAATTTTCACAACCAAGTAACATATTTTCCACTTGTCCAAGTTATTTCTAGCGCCAAAATGTAGTTGCAGAAATTCCTACAACTAACATCCAAGTAATAACTTATGAAAGATTCTAAGAAACCACGGTGAAATAATCAAAATCCTTTTATCAAAATTAGAAAAAGGATAAACGAGACAATGAAAAACCCTAATTTGAAAAACAAATAACTTTCTCTCTTCTAAATATCTTATCTAAGCTCACCAAAATAGATCTCTATACTACAAAGGTATCTGGTCCCATAGTGGAGGATAGCTATAATAAAGCCCCTATTTGCGGATCTTCAGTGTGTCAATGTCGCTCTACTTTTTATATTACTACGCTGGACCTTTAACTGTCGCGCTGATCCTCACGCTTTTAGTGTGACTTGATTACGTCATCTTGTTCGTTATTAGGGATATGCTGACCGCGTTCTTTTTCGCTTGCTACTAAAATGATTATTTCACATAACTACTCGGTGTATGGTATTTTGCACCCACATTTTTAGGCCTGGTTTACAATTTTCCTTTTCAGAATGTAATTTTTGTAACCCCTTCCCACAATTGCTTTCTAAGACAAGATATCCATACAATTGGAGTAATCTGGTCCACTGGTCCACTGACTATAGACGTAACAACTGACGATCATGTAGCAATATGGACAACTGAAAGAGAAAACTAGAGATGTCAAACCCGAAATCCAAACGCACGTCTTATATATAAGGGAGAAACAAGAAAAGACACGATGGAATTAGTCTAAGACCATTCACTAGAAAACAATAATCTCAACTTGGTGTGTGCATCGGTCTACGTACTGGCCGTTATCAGAAAAAGCCCAAGGATCTTCTCCATTAATTACTTGCAGTATTTTCTTATGGCTTGTAAAACGCGGCTACTGAGTAACCTGTTTGTATTGCAGTGAGTATTAGAATAATTGTCCCTCCACAAAATAGTGTTACTATAAGTCTATATGCCTTTCTTCTCTTGGAAGTTTTTTTTCTTTTCATGGAAGTTTCTAGCTCTCTGCAGTAGTCCCTTATCTTTTTAACTACCTGAAAAGATCTATCATGAGTATCTCCTCGTGCATCATCTTTCTTGAGTTCCTTGTTCACTTTTAGAGCATCCTTGTCGCTCTTCATATAATTGATAATGACCCCTTCACGTCGGAGCAAATTAACATCATCAGCGGAGTGGACAATAGTGTCGATGAGGTAAATGTATGAGTTCAGATCCGTAGTGGTACCCCTTACCTGAACATCGTAAGCTCTTGAATTGAGGAAACTAACTATGCTCTGTTCATTTATTAGAAGGGAAGGCAGGTTCAAAGTCCCAGATTTACTGTCAAATGCCATACTGTCGTAGCTTTCAACCACTGTATACTTGATTGCATATTTCTGAAGAGCGGAAACAGATATTTTTCTGGCTAATCTATCTTCCACAATCCTAGGTTGAACATTGCCCTTTGCTCTCCCCTTCATATAAGCATCCAAGAAGTGATGTAGCCTGGCTGGATGTTGGCATTGGCATTGGTGTTGATTTCTGGCGGGACAGACATCATTATTGCACATAGGTTGAAATGTGTGTTCTGCATGAATCAAAACATGCAGTTGTGATCTTACTGACACATGAATCACTTTGTAAGAGTTCTCCGTTAAATACGTATTTAATATCATAAGCAAGGATTAAGAGTTATTGGAATAGTCATTAAGATTCCCAACATTTTTTTATTAAAAATTCCCAACATTTTTTTGAAAAATCATTAAACTAAAGTAGTTTCATGTGTGTCATTACCATTTATTTCATTTTATTTTATTGCATATATATTCTAATATGTTTTTTTTTTTACCTCTGGAAGTATTGTTTGATTAGGAGCCGCATGAGAAACAGCAAGCAGCTTATAGAGTACATTATACGGCACCTGGTTCTCCAACATCAATAAATCTTGCATGACATAGTTATAGCTCAAGGTATTTCCACGATGACCAAAGTAGGGGTCATTCCTAGCATAATCTTGAACATGTCTATTACCGCTGATGGCAGACAAATATTTCAAAAGGAAAATCCCATCCACCATCATGAGCCGAATGAAGTTCTCATTATCTTGCCATTCTAGCATCAGATCAAGCTTTTGGCGGTCGTAATGGTTCCTCAATTCAACCACACAAATTCTTAATTCTTGTAGGAAGGATTCTTTAGCCTTGCCACATCTCTTGAGGAAGTGAACCACTGCCCTTGTCTTGTGGGCTTGCATGGGCAGCAACTGCGGTTTTCCGTAATGATATGGACCGATGGACACCATACTTGCCTCATAGGCAGTTTGTTAAGAATCTGTGTATATTATTTCATATCTTTCAAAACTTATTACAAGCATATATATATATGTGCGACCACCTCTTAGAGTCCTACTAGAAATACATTCCATATCAGTCTCAGTTTCCTAGAATAAGTCTTTCCTAGACTTTCCTAGTATAAACACATTCCATATCAGTCTCAAACTTTCCTAGTTTATGTTCTAAGAGACATGTACGTCTGAGACCTTCCATATCAGTCTCAGACTTTCCTAATACCCCCCCTCAAGACGGAGCATGTAGGTCACAAATGCCCATCTTGGACAATAGACCATGAAACTGAGCTTTCCCCAACGACTTTGTGAATATATCCGCCAACTGTATTGTGGTAGGAGTATAAGAAGGTGAAATAATCTTCCTTATTATCGCATCCCTGACTAGATGACAGTCCACTTCAATGTGTTTCGTTCTTTCATGAAACACAGGGTTCTTCGCAATATATAACGCTGATTGACTATCACAAAGAAGACTCATTGCTTGTGTATGGTAAACTCCCAAATCTCGGAGTAATTGTTTCAACCATTTTAATTCACATGTAGCCGCCGCCATGGAACGATATTCTGCTTCAGCCGAGCTACGAGACACAGTTTGTTGCTTCTTAGTCTTCCAAGATACTGGTGAATCACCAAAAAGAACAAACCAACCCGTCAGTGAGCGTCTAGTTATAGGACAACTTGCCCAATCCGAATCACACCAACCTCTCAATTTGAAATTACTATCAGAGCGCAACAAAATTCCTTGTCCAGGATTCTTTTTCAAATATCGAACCACACGTAGTTCTGCTTCCCAATGCTCCAGTCTAGGTCGCTGCATAAACTGAGATAAGATATGCACTGAGTAAGCAAGATCTGGTCTGGTGACGGACAAATATATCAAACGCCCAACCAATCTTCTATATTTCTCTACATCACTAAGCAAATCTCCTGTTGCTAAGGCAAGACGATGATTTGTCTCCATAGGAAATTCTGCAGGTTTCGCACCCAATAAACCTGTTTCCATTATAATATCCAACGCATATTTTCTTTGGCATATGTAGAAACCCTTTTTACTACGTGCCACTTCCAATCCTAGGAAGTATTTCAACTTTCCTAAATCTTTCATCTTAAAACATTGACCCAAGTATGCTTTAAATTGTGTAAGCGCAACTAGATCATTTCCTGCAATAATCAAATCATCAACATACACCAGCACATTAAGTTGCATCTTTCCCTTTAGCATAGTAAAGAGAGAATAATCTGAGTACGATTGCCGAAACCCATAATTCTTCAATGCAGTGGACAGCTTCGCAAACCAACACCGCGGTGCTTGTTTTAGTCCATACAATGATTTCTTCATTTTACACACCATATTAGGATTACCCTTAGCAAATCCAGGTGGTATTCTCATATATACTTCCTCTTCCAAATCTCCATGTAGGAATGCATTATGCACATCCATCTGATGCACATCCCATTGCTTAGCCGCTGCAACAGCCAAAAACATACGAACAGTTGTCATCTTTGCCACTGGTGCAAACGTCTCATTGTAATCCAAACCTTCAACTTGATGATTTCCAAAAATCACAAGTCTTGCTTTTAAACGTACCAAAGTACCATTTTCATCATATTTTTCCGTATATATCCACTTACTTCCTAGAGCCTTCTTACCAGGTGGCAATTCGGTTATATCCCATGTGCCTTGTTCTTCTAAGGCCCGTATTTCTTCCGCCATTGCTTTCCTCCAACCTGGATGTGTCATTGCCTCTCTGAAATTTTTCGGCTCAGTCTTGGCCGACAATGCAGCAATATAATTTTTATGCATGTCAGAAAACCTGTCACAACCAACATAATATGTCAAAGGATAAGGTGTACCTGAGGATGATGACTGTGATGATTGAGAGTGAGATGGACTATTTTCTCGAATGGTGTGCGTCACAAAACCTTTCAGCCTACTTGATGGGATCTTCTGACGCTTGCCCTTACCCAAATCGTTGTTCACAGCAACGGTATTTGTGGGTTGTCCATCACCATTTACATCTGCCTGAATTTCTGATGCCGTAGACTTGTGTTGAACAGCGTTATCTGCAGCGTAGGTCGTAGTCTGTTCTGCTGCAGTTTCTGCAGATGTCGCAGTCTGTTCTGCTGCAGTTTCTGCAGATGTCGCAGTCTGTACTGCAACATTTTCACCAGGCGCTGCAGTCTGTACAACGACATCTGCATCTGTCTGTCGTTGTATTTCTGCACCTTCTTCTCCGCCGGCTATGACTGAATCTTCATCACTATCATCACTCCATTCTTCACCAACACGATCTGTCTCATGTGTAGTGCCAACCACATCAGTCATTATATGAGTTCTAGTTCCATCCAACTCGGTCTTATATGGAAATTGTGTCTCATAGAATTTTACATCTCTAGACACTATAAACCTTCTTGTGTCGAGATCGTACACTTGCCATGCCTTCTTACCGAATGGATATCCTAGAAACACACACCTTCGTCCTCGACTAGCAAACTTATCTCCTTTGCCACTTTGATCATATACATAACACAAACATCCAAAGACCTTCAACTGTTTATATAGAGGTGGTTTTCCAAACAATACTTCATATGGTGTTTTATTATTTAGGATAGGTGTAGGAGTACGATTGATCAAGTACGCCGCTGTCAATGCACACTCTCCCCAAAACCGTTTCGGCAAGCTTGCTTGAAATCTCAAAGCCCGTGCCACATTCATTATATGTTGATGTTTTCTCTCAACTCTTCCATTCTGTTGTGGAGTGCCTACACAAGACGTCTCAAAGACTATTCCACTAGTCTTAAAATACCCACGTAATGCATTAAATTCCGTTCCATTATCACTTCTAACAATTTTAATATCCTTGTTGAACTGACGCTTCACAAGAGCAACAAATTCACGAAATATTGATTCAACTTCTGTTTTATTCCGAATTAAATAAATCCAAACACCTCTTGAAAAATCATCAACTATTGTCAGAAAATATTGTGCTCCACATGATGAATGGATCTTATAAGGACCCCATAAATCTATATGAACTAAATCAAAAATACAATTTGATTTACTCAAACTACTAGTAAAACTGCTTCTACGATGCTTTGCCCGGGGACAAATATCACAAGCATCATTATTCTTCTTAATTAATCTACTCACACCTTGCAATTTCTGCAAGACTTTTTCTGATGGATGTCCCATACGCTGATGCCACAACTCATATGAATCTTCATGCACAGCCATAACTTCAACATGCGGCACACCACAGAAAATATATAGTCCACCTTGTCTTTCAGCCACTCCAATAATCCTCCTCGTAGACCAGTCCTGTATAAGACATAATTTGTTAGTACATTGAATAATACAACTCATCTTATCAATAAGTTGTGTGACTGAAATTAGGTTACAGGTTATCTGTGGTACATAAAGCACGTTTTCAAGTTTCAATCCACCAGGGAGAATCACGGTTCCAATTTTCTCAGAGTAAGCATATTTTCCATTAGGCAATCCAACTGAACATGCCCTAATATCTCGTACACTCCTCATGTTAAGAAGTTCATACGTAACATGATTTGTTGCACCTGTGTCAACAATCCAGGATGTTTTATTCTTTTTACCTTGTAGATGAGAACCAGACTTTCTTGAGTTTAAAAACTCCATCACCTCTTGAACTTGTGCTGCTGTAACTCCTACTAGACCCGTTCCATCAGCTGATGACGTACCAGCACCAGCACTCTCCTTTGCTGCCGAAATATGCAGGTTATGAGCACGAACAGGATTTCCTCCTTGTCCTCTACCTCCTCTTCCAGTACGTCCTCTTCCTCCAGTTCTTCCTCCTCTTCCATTCTTTGGTCTGTCTCCCCACCATTCTGGATATCCAATGATCTTAAAACAGCCATCATCAGAGTGTCCTTGTCTGCTGCAAGTTTTGCAGTACTTGTTGGGATCATAAGCACTATTAAGTAGGCGTTGATCAGATTGCACCTTAAAAGCCATAACATTCTCTTGCATCTCTGTAGTCACAACTCCATCTCCAATTTTCAGGTTTGATATGCAACATCCACAGACGGCAATGGTTCTCTTGCAAGCAATTGTTCACGCAAAGAGCTGTATACAGAATCTAACCCAATCAGAAAATAATGCAATAAATCTTCTTCTCTCAACAAACTTACCTGAGATGCAATATTACAGGTGCACTTTCCACACTTGCATTGGGGTATCTTCATATAAGTCACCATCTCATCCCATATTTTGTTCAATCTTCCAAAATATATAGCAACTTCCTCCGTTTTCTTCTGTTTGCAGTCACTTAAAGATGCTCTTAGTTGGCATATTCTTGTTCCACTAACAACACAAAATCTTCTCTTCAAGTGTGCCCATAATAGACTTGCATCCTCATAATCTCCCAGAGTTGATCTCACTGATAACTCCAGCGTGTTACTGATCCATGAGACCAGCATTGATTGCACTGCTATCCATTCTTCCAACTGATCCGGATCTTCAGGTCTTGTAACTGTTCCATCAATAAAACCAAATTTTCTTTTGGCTATTAACGATCTTCGTATGGCTCTAGCCCATTCATCATAATTATTTCCTCTCAAAGTTATTGGCATGATGATATTTCCTGGTCCATCACTCGAACCTAGGTAATATACGGGGTTCTTCTTTTGTACATCATATTCCACCGTCTTTCCTTTGGATGATTCAATTTCGTTAACCATCTTTCGTTTTTTTTTTTTTTTTTTTTTTTTTTTTTTTTTTTTTTTTTTTTTTTTTTTTTTTTTTTTTTTTTTTTTTTTTTTTTTTTTTTTTTTTTTAGGTTTCGAAACTGGCTCTTGATGCCATGTTAAGAATCTGTGTATATTATTTCATATCTTTCAAAACTTATTACAAGCATATATATATATGTGCGATCACCTCTTAGAGTCCTACTAGAAATACATTCCATATCAGTCTCAGTTTCCTAGAATAAGTCTTTCCTAGACTTTCCTAGTATAAACACATTCCATATCAGTCTCAAACTTTCCTAGTTTATGTTCTAAGAGACATGTACGTTTGAGACCTTCCATATCAGTCTCAGACTTTCCTAATACAGTTCGAAGTCTCTCCTTCATATAACTCGGTACAGACATGATTAATTATATCTCAGACATTATGTCTTAGATTTTGATATGTAAATCAAATCTAAGATGAATATCATTGATTAAAAAAACATTATTAAGATTAAATCAATGATAAACATAAATTAATCATAAAGAAATTAACTTACATACCAAAATCAAATGGAGGAGACAAGTATTAAAGTGGTTCGGCATTAATGGCCTACGTCCACTGACAAACCCCGTAGGGTGAAATATTATTGATCTTCAGATGATTTCTCTGAGATAGTTTTACATTTACATAGTGATCCTATTTATAGGTGATAGGATACAAAACCTAGAAGATAGAATAACAACCGATATCTTGACTAGGTGAAACTATCTATCTACATTACAGGATTTATTGTTTGACCTGATCCTATAATCTAGTAGTTGCATTGACTGAGCATCATGTATCTTGAATGATAGCCCACGGTCACTCACTTCTGACGTGCACATTGATCTCTTGGTAGCATACGCGTGTTTATCCTCTAATACCCCCCCGCAAGTTGGACACGGAAATTTGGTGAAGTGTACAACTTGAAAATCTTCGGGAAAAGACTTTGTAACCTAAAACCGTATAAGTTGTACTTTGAGCTTCAATCACGGACCACAGAACTTGAACACTTGAACAAAGGTACAGAAGCAGCGGAAAAATCTTCAAAACTCGAGAAGATATACGGAATGGTGGCTCTTCTGGCTGCTTAGTGGACTTGATTGGATATTGATATGTTGGGTTGTTGATTGCAAACAAACAGAGATAAGGAATCCCCAAAACTGGTATCGTCTTTTATGATGAATCCTCCATACTTTGAAATATTGATCCAAACCCAATTGTGCAAACAAACATGCGTATTAAAGATGGAATTTGCAGATGAATTGACATGAGATTCCAAAAGATGGAAAATATCTTTGGAGGTAATGATTTGACCAGAATTTAAAGAGCCAATAGCTGATGGCAGCTTCAAAGAACAATAAACATATCTTTGATTCCTTGAAAAGCAGATTGGGAAGCAATGTTACGTGCTGAGCATGATTTGCGATTAGGTAAAGGAACTGTAGAAGATACTACTGGATTGTTAGTAGTATTTGGAGAAACTGCAGGTGAGATTGAATCACCGAGATTGGCAATAGATACGGGTAATCCTGAATTACCAGAATTGAGAAAAGAGGGTGCAACGGAATCGCCTATAGTTATCCCAGGCGTGAAATTGTCAGTGGACAGTTGAGAAGGATACATTAGCTCATGAAAACTGGAGCATAATAGAAGACAAGATAAAAACTCAAATAATGAGTAAATAAAAAGAGATGACAGTCCTTCATAATAACAACATGATGGACGTCTAACTGTTTACGATTATTTATTTTTTTCGTGAATGAAAAACAACTGTTGAAAATAAGACCGCAAAAGAGTCTTTTCCGAATAAAGGATATTATCAAAAAAACTACTTTTGGAAATAAGATCACAAAATATCATGTATTTTGGGAACGACGGTAAGAAATAAATGAGATTTCTTGAAGGAGAACTTCCATAAACCAAAGACCATCATAGCCGATGAAAATTATGATCATGAAAGAAAGCTTTCGTGGGCAGGAGTTATATATTGCATCCATACACCACAATTAATCAAAGGAGTCAAATTACACTTCTTCTAAAGAGAGGAGTACTCCTCGTAAATCAAATTCCTAGAACGAGCCAAGAACTTGTACAAGACACATTGATAGCTAACACACATCAAAATTGATGTAATGATGAAAATATATTCTGACTTGTGCCCAGGAACTAAGTTTCGATCAGAGGTAACTTGTTTGACAAAGTGAGATAACAATTTCAGCGGTACTCATTGACCATGTGACAAAAGTGAGATAATACAAAGTGCAGCAGTATCAACTAATAAAGAAGGCTATTACTGCTGATGCAATATATTTCCGAGAAAAATATATTGGATATACTCGGAAAATATTTTTGGAAACAAAATCAATTTCACATAAACATGGAAATATTTTCTGGTTTGCCAGTGAGGTAATTAAGGGATTACCATATTATAACACATACGATGTTAACAATTTTCATTGACAGAGAAATAATACAAATTTGTATGCGGATATATTGGACATTAAATTGATTCGACTATGAAATAGTCAACTAGGATTACCCATATATCGGGTTTGCTTGAAAGGATATGAGGATATGAAATCCAATAATGAAAGATCAAGAATTTAGTTCTCGAATAACAAAGAGAACAATCTTTAGGAATGAAAAGTTGACATGATAACACGGACATCTTTTGTGAATGATTAATAACACGGACATCTTTTGTGAATGATTAAGATGCGCGGGAAAGTTGAATAAGTTGACCGTAAAATGATCAACTAAGTTTGAGGAATATTAGCTCATAAAAAACAAACCAGTAACTATGATAAACTAATTCCTGGAGAATGCAAACGTGAAAAACGTAAGCATATTTTGAAAGATTGACCTCTCTAGGAGGAGATATATTTGTAAGGTCTAAAGACAGATTAATACGTTTAGACCAGGAGCAACAAGATCATTGAACCAAACAAGAAAAATTGGTCACGCTGTTGTTGTTCAGTAACAGAGATGATGAGCACCGTTGACGAACATGAAGGTGCAGTGATATAATTTTGAGATCCAATAATGGTATATCCAGGAACATTCGAACAAAATCAAAATTAGATGACAATCAGTGATGACCCGATATTTTAAGATATAAAGTGAAATAGTGAATATTCTTTTGATCACTAATTCAACGGATGATTAAACCTTTATGAGCTGTTAAAGGTAAAATAGACATAACAAAAAAATATTGATAAATTTCCTTGCGGGAAATGAAGACAAACCACTAAGGTTGAATTGGTGATGATCTTTAAAGCTAAAATCGATAGAAGAAAAACTTAAATTAGCTAAGAATGAAAAAAAAATAGACACAATGAGAATAGATTGCGGAAGCGATTGGATCGAAAGCAATTTCTGCTCTGATACCATCTTAGATTTTGATATGTAAATCAAATCTAAGATGAATATCATTGATTAAAAAAACATTATTAAGATTAAATCAATGATAAACATAAATTAATCATAAAGAAATTAACTTACATACCAAAATCAAATGGAGGAGACAAGTATTAAAGTGGTTCGGCATTAATGGCCTACGTCCACTGACAAACCCCGTAGGGTGAAATATTATTGATCTTCAGATGATTTCTCTGAGATAGTTTTACATTTACATAGTGATCCTATTTATAGGTGATAGGATACAAAACCTAGAAGATAGAATAACAACCGATATCTTGACTAGGTGAAACTATCTATCTACATTACAGGATTTATTGTTTGACCTGATCCTATAATCTAGTAGTTGCATTGACTGAGCATCATGTATCTTGAATGATAGCCCACGGTCACTCACTTCTGACGTGCACATTGATCTCTTGGTAGCATACGCGTGTTTATCCTCTAATACCCCCCCGCAAGTTGGACACGGAAATTTGGTGAAGTGTACAACTTGAAAATCTTCGGGAAAAGACTTTGTAACCTAAAACCGTATAAGTTGTACTTTGAGCTTCAATCACGGACCACAGAACTTGAACACTTGAACAAAGGTACAGAAGCAGCGGAAAAATCTTCAAAACTCGAGAAGATATACGGAATGGTGGCTCTTCTGGCTGCTTAGTGGACTTGATTGGATATTGATATGTTGGGTTGTTGATTGCAAACAAACAGAGATAAGGAATCCCCAAAACTGGTATCGTCTTTTATGATGAATCCTCCATACTTTGAAATATTGATCCAAACCCAATTGTGCAAACAAACATGCGTATTAAAGATGGAATTTGCAGATGAATTGACATGAGATTCCAAAAGATGGAAAATATCTTTGGAGGTAATGATTTGACCAGAATTTAAAGAGCCAATAGCTGATGGCAGCTTCAAAGAACAATAAACATATCTTTGATTCCTTGAAAAGCAGATTGGGAAGCAATGTTACGTGCTGAGCATGATTTGCGATTAGGTAAAGGAACTGTAGAAGATACTACTGGATTGTTAGTAGTATTTGGAGAAACTGCAGGTGAGATTGAATCACCGAGATTGGCAATAGATACGGGTAATCCTGAATTACCAGAATTGAGAAAAGAGGGTGCAACGGAATCGCCTATAGTTATCCCAGGCGTGAAATTGTCAGTGGACAGTTGAGAAGGATACATTAGCTCATGAAAACTGGAGCATAATAGAAGACAAGATAAAAACTCAAATAATGAGTAAATAAAAAGAGATGACAGTCCTTCATAATAACAACATGATGGACGTCTAACTGTTTACGATTATTTATTTTTTTCGTGAATGAAAAACAACTGTTGAAAATAAGACCGCAAAAGAGTCTTTTCCGAATAAAGGATATTATCAAAAAAACTACTTTTGGAAATAAGATCACAAAATATCATGTATTTTGGGAACGACGGTAAGAAATAAATGAGATTTCTTGAAGGAGAACTTCCATAAACCAAAGACCATCATAGCCGATGAAAATTATGATCATGAAAGAAAGCTTTCGTGGGCAGGAGTTATATATTGCATCCATACACCACAATTAATCAAAGGAGTCAAATTACACTT
Source organism: Papaver somniferum (assembly GCF_003573695.1). NCBI lineage: Eukaryota > Viridiplantae > Streptophyta > Magnoliopsida > Ranunculales > Papaveraceae > Papaver > Papaver somniferum. The sequence goes on along the minus strand of NW_020651526.1, from coordinate 102,665 downwards.
CTTCTAAAGAGAGGAGTACTCCTCGTAAATCAAATTCCTAGAACGAGCCAAGAACTTGTACAAGACACATTGATAGCTAACACACATCAAAATTGATGTAATGATGAAAATATATTCTGACTTGTGCCCAGGAACTAAGTTTCGATCAGAGGTAACTTGTTTGACAAAGTGAGATAACAATTTCAGCGGTACTCATTGACCATGTGACAAAAGTGAGATAATACAAAGTGCAGCAGTATCAACTAATAAAGAAGGCTATTACTGCTGATGCAATATATTTCCGAGAAAAATATATTGGATATACTCGGAAAATATTTTTGGAAACAAAATCAATTTCACATAAACATGGAAATATTTTCTGGTTTGCCAGTGAGGTAATTAAGGGATTACCATATTATAACACATACGATGTTAACAATTTTCATTGACAGAGAAATAATACAAATTTGTATGCGGATATATTGGACATTAAATTGATTCGACTATGAAATAGTCAACTAGGATTACCCATATATCGGGTTTGCTTGAAAGGATATGAGGATATGAAATCCAATAATGAAAGATCAAGAATTTAGTTCTCGAATAACAAAGAGAACAATCTTTAGGAATGAAAAGTTGACATGATAACACGGACATCTTTTGTGAATGATTAATAACACGGACATCTTTTGTGAATGATTAAGATGCGCGGGAAAGTTGAATAAGTTGACCGTAAAATGATCAACTAAGTTTGAGGAATATTAGCTCATAAAAAACAAACCAGTAACTATGATAAACTAATTCCTGGAGAATGCAAACGTGAAAAACGTAAGCATATTTTGAAAGATTGACCTCTCTAGGAGGAGATATATTTGTAAGGTCTAAAGACAGATTAATACGTTTAGACCAGGAGCAACAAGATCATTGAACCAAACAAGAAAAATTGGTCACGCTGTTGTTGTTCAGTAACAGAGATGATGAGCACCGTTGACGAACATGAAGGTGCAGTGATATAATTTTGAGATCCAATAATGGTATATCCAGGAACATTCGAACAAAATCAAAATTAGATGACAATCAGTGATGACCCGATATTTTAAGATATAAAGTGAAATAGTGAATATTCTTTTGATCACTAATTCAACGGATGATTAAACCTTTATGAGCTGTTAAAGGTAAAATAGACATAACAAAAAAATATTGATAAATTTCCTTGCGGGAAATGAAGACAAACCACTAAGGTTGAATTGGTGATGATCTTTAAAGCTAAAATCGATAGAAGAAAAACTTAAATTAGCTAAGAATGAAAAAAAAATAGACACAATGAGAATAGATTGCGGAAGCGATTGGATCGAAAGCAATTTCTGCTCTGATACCATCTTAGATTTTGATATGTAAATCAAATCTAAGATGAATATCATTGATTAAAAAAACATTATTAAGATTAAATCAATGATAAACATAAATTAATCATAAAGAAATTAACTTACATACCAAAATCAAATGGAGGAGACAAGTATTAAAGTGGTTCGGCATTAATGGCCTACGTCCACTGACAAACCCCGTAGGGTGAAATATTATTGATCTTCAGATGATTTCTCTGAGATAGTTTTACATTTACATAGTGATCCTATTTATAGGTGATAGGATACAAAACCTAGAAGATAGAATAACAACCGATATCTTGACTAGGTGAAACTATCTATCTACATTACAGGATTTATTGTTTGACCTGATCCTATAATCTAGTAGTTGCATTGACTGAGCATCATGTATCTTGAATGATAGCCCACGGTCACTCACTTCTGACGTGCACATTGATCTCTTGGTAGCATACGCGTGTTTATCCTCTAATACCCCCCCGCAAGTTGGACACGGAAATTTGGTGAAGTGTACAACTTGAAAATCTTCGGGAAAAGACTTTGTAACCTAAAACCGTATAAGTTGTACTTTGAGCTTCAATCACGGACCACAGAACTTGAACACTTGAACAAAGGTACAGAAGCAGCGGAAAAATCTTCAAAACTCGAGAAGATATACGGAATGGTGGCTCTTCTGGCTGCTTAGTGGACTTGATTGGATATTGATATGTTGGGTTGTTGATTGCAAACAAACAGAGATAAGGAATCCCCAAAACTGGTATCGTCTTTTATGATGAATCCTCCATACTTTGAAATATTGATCCAAACCCAATTGTGCAAACAAACATGCGTATTAAAGATGGAATTTGCAGATGAATTGACATGAGATTCCAAAAGATGGAAAATATCTTTGGAGGTAATGATTTGACCAGAATTTAAAGAGCCAATAGCTGATGGCAGCTTCAAAGAACAATAAACATATCTTTGATTCCTTGAAAAGCAGATTGGGAAGCAATGTTACGTGCTGAGCATGATTTGCGATTAGGTAAAGGAACTGTAGAAGATACTACTGGATTGTTAGTAGTATTTGGAGAAACTGCAGGTGAGATTGAATCACCGAGATTGGCAATAGATACGGGTAATCCTGAATTACCAGAATTGAGAAAAGAGGGTGCAACGGAATCGCCTATAGTTATCCCAGGCGTGAAATTGTCAGTGGACAGTTGAGAAGGATACATTAGCTCATGAAAACTGGAGCATAATAGAAGACAAGATAAAAACTCAAATAATGAGTAAATAAAAAGAGATGACAGTCCTTCATAATAACAACATGATGGACGTCTAACTGTTTACGATTATTTATTTTTTTCGTGAATGAAAAACAACTGTTGAAAATAAGACCGCAAAAGAGTCTTTTCCGAATAAAGGATATTATCAAAAAAACTACTTTTGGAAATAAGATCACAAAATATCATGTATTTTGGGAACGACGGTAAGAAATAAATGAGATTTCTTGAAGGAGAACTTCCATAAACCAAAGACCATCATAGCCGATGAAAATTATGATCATGAAAGAAAGCTTTCGTGGGCAGGAGTTATATATTGCATCCATACACCACAATTAATCAAAGGAGTCAAATTACACTTCTTCTAAAGAGAGGAGTACTCCTCGTAAATCAAATTCCTAGAACGAGCCAAGAACTTGTACAAGACACATTGATAGCTAACACACATCAAAATTGATGTAATGATGAAAATATATTCTGACTTGTGCCCAGGAACTAAGTTTCGATCAGAGGTAACTTGTTTGACAAAGTGAGATAACAATTTCAGCGGTACTCATTGACCATGTGACAAAAGTGAGATAATACAAAGTGCAGCAGTATCAACTAATAAAGAAGGCTATTACTGCTGATGCAATATATTTCCGAGAAAAATATATTGGATATACTCGGAAAATATTTTTGGAAACAAAATCAATTTCACATAAACATGGAAATATTTTCTGGTTTGCCAGTGAGGTAATTAAGGGATTACCATATTATAACACATACGATGTTAACAATTTTCATTGACAGAGAAATAATACAAATTTGTATGCGGATATATTGGACATTAAATTGATTCGACTATGAAATAGTCAACTAGGATTACCCATATATCGGGTTTGCTTGAAAGGATATGAGGATATGAAATCCAATAATGAAAGATCAAGAATTTAGTTCTCGAATAACAAAGAGAACAATCTTTAGGAATGAAAAGTTGACATGATAACACGGACATCTTTTGTGAATGATTAATAACACGGACATCTTTTGTGAATGATTAAGATGCGCGGGAAAGTTGAATAAGTTGACCGTAAAATGATCAACTAAGTTTGAGGAATATTAGCTCATAAAAAACAAACCAGTAACTATGATAAACTAATTCCTGGAGAATGCAAACGTGAAAAACGTAAGCATATTTTGAAAGATTGACCTCTCTAGGAGGAGATATATTTGTAAGGTCTAAAGACAGATTAATACGTTTAGACCAGGAGCAACAAGATCATTGAACCAAACAAGAAAAATTGGTCACGCTGTTGTTGTTCAGTAACAGAGATGATGAGCACCGTTGACGAACATGAAGGTGCAGTGATATAATTTTGAGATCCAATAATGGTATATCCAGGAACATTCGAACAAAATCAAAATTAGATGACAATCAGTGATGACCCGATATTTTAAGATATAAAGTGAAATAGTGAATATTCTTTTGATCACTAATTCAACGGATGATTAAACCTTTATGAGCTGTTAAAGGTAAAATAGACATAACAAAAAAATATTGATAAATTTCCTTGCGGGAAATGAAGACAAACCACTAAGGTTGAATTGGTGATGATCTTTAAAGCTAAAATCGATAGAAGAAAAACTTAAATTAGCTAAGAATGAAAAAAAAATAGACACAATGAGAATAGATTGCGGAAGCGATTGGATCGAAAGCAATTTCTGCTCTGATACCATCTTAGATTTTGATATGTAAATCAAATCTAAGATGAATATCATTGATTAAAAAAACATTATTAAGATTAAATCAATGATAAACATAAATTAATCATAAAGAAATTAACTTACATACCAAAATCAAATGGAGGAGACAAGTATTAAAGTGGTTCGGCATTAATGGCCTACGTCCACTGACAAACCCCGTAGGGTGAAATATTATTGATCTTCAGATGATTTCTCTGAGATAGTTTTACATTTACATAGTGATCCTATTTATAGGTGATAGGATACAAAACCTAGAAGATAGAATAACAACCGATATCTTGACTAGGTGAAACTATCTATCTACATTACAGGATTTATTGTTTGACCTGATCCTATAATCTAGTAGTTGCATTGACTGAGCATCATGTATCTTGAATGATAGCCCACGGTCACTCACTTCTGACGTGCACATTGATCTCTTGGTAGCATACGCGTGTTTATCCTCTAATACCCCCCCGCAAGTTGGACACGGAAATTTGGTGAAGTGTACAACTTGAAAATCTTCGGGAAAAGACTTTGTAACCTAAAACCGTATAAGTTGTACTTTGAGCTTCAATCACGGACCACAGAACTTGAACACTTGAACAAAGGTACAGAAGCAGCGGAAAAATCTTCAAAACTCGAGAAGATATACGGAATGGTGGCTCTTCTGGCTGCTTAGTGGACTTGATTGGATATTGATATGTTGGGTTGTTGATTGCAAACAAACAGAGATAAGGAATCCCCAAAACTGGTATCGTCTTTTATGATGAATCCTCCATACTTTGAAATATTGATCCAAACCCAATTGTGCAAACAAACATGCGTATTAAAGATGGAATTTGCAGATGAATTGACATGAGATTCCAAAAGATGGAAAATATCTTTGGAGGTAATGATTTGACCAGAATTTAAAGAGCCAATAGCTGATGGCAGCTTCAAAGAACAATAAACATATCTTTGATTCCTTGAAAAGCAGATTGGGAAGCAATGTTACGTGCTGAGCATGATTTGCGATTAGGTAAAGGAACTGTAGAAGATACTACTGGATTGTTAGTAGTATTTGGAGAAACTGCAGGTGAGATTGAATCACCGAGATTGGCAATAGATACGGGTAATCCTGAATTACCAGAATTGAGAAAAGAGGGTGCAACGGAATCGCCTATAGTTATCCCAGGCGTGAAATTGTCAGTGGACAGTTGAGAAGGATACATTAGCTCATGAAAACTGGAGCATAATAGAAGACAAGATAAAAACTCAAATAATGAGTAAATAAAAAGAGATGACAGTCCTTCATAATAACAACATGATGGACGTCTAACTGTTTACGATTATTTATTTTTTTCGTGAATGAAAAACAACTGTTGAAAATAAGACCGCAAAAGAGTCTTTTCCGAATAAAGGATATTATCAAAAAAACTACTTTTGGAAATAAGATCACAAAATATCATGTATTTTGGGAACGACGGTAAGAAATAAATGAGATTTCTTGAAGGAGAACTTCCATAAACCAAAGACCATCATAGCCGATGAAAATTATGATCATGAAAGAAAGCTTTCGTGGGCAGGAGTTATATATTGCATCCATACACCACAATTAATCAAAGGAGTCAAATTACACTTCTTCTAAAGAGAGGAGTACTCCTCGTAAATCAAATTCCTAGAACGAGCCAAGAACTTGTACAAGACACATTGATAGCTAACACACATCAAAATTGATGTAATGATGAAAATATATTCTGACTTGTGCCCAGGAACTAAGTTTCGATCAGAGGTAACTTGTTTGACAAAGTGAGATAACAATTTCAGCGGTACTCATTGACCATGTGACAAAAGTGAGATAATACAAAGTGCAGCAGTATCAACTAATAAAGAAGGCTATTACTGCTGATGCAATATATTTCCGAGAAAAATATATTGGATATACTCGGAAAATATTTTTGGAAACAAAATCAATTTCACATAAACATGGAAATATTTTCTGGTTTGCCAGTGAGGTAATTAAGGGATTACCATATTATAACACATACGATGTTAACAATTTTCATTGACAGAGAAATAATACAAATTTGTATGCGGATATATTGGACATTAAATTGATTCGACTATGAAATAGTCAACTAGGATTACCCATATATCGGGTTTGCTTGAAAGGATATGAGGATATGAAATCCAATAATGAAAGATCAAGAATTTAGTTCTCGAATAACAAAGAGAACAATCTTTAGGAATGAAAAGTTGACATGATAACACGGACATCTTTTGTGAATGATTAATAACACGGACATCTTTTGTGAATGATTAAGATGCGCGGGAAAGTTGAATAAGTTGACCGTAAAATGATCAACTAAGTTTGAGGAATATTAGCTCATAAAAAACAAACCAGTAACTATGATAAACTAATTCCTGGAGAATGCAAACGTGAAAAACGTAAGCATATTTTGAAAGATTGACCTCTCTAGGAGGAGATATATTTGTAAGGTCTAAAGACAGATTAATACGTTTAGACCAGGAGCAACAAGATCATTGAACCAAACAAGAAAAATTGGTCACGCTGTTGTTGTTCAGTAACAGAGATGATGAGCACCGTTGACGAACATGAAGGTGCAGTGATATAATTTTGAGATCCAATAATGGTATATCCAGGAACATTCGAACAAAATCAAAATTAGATGACAATCAGTGATGACCCGATATTTTAAGATATAAAGTGAAATAGTGAATATTCTTTTGATCACTAATTCAACGGATGATTAAACCTTTATGAGCTGTTAAAGGTAAAATAGACATAACAAAAAAATATTGATAAATTTCCTTGCGGGAAATGAAGACAAACCACTAAGGTTGAATTGGTGATGATCTTTAAAGCTAAAATCGATAGAAGAAAAACTTAAATTAGCTAAGAATGAAAAAAAAATAGACACAATGAGAATAGATTGCGGAAGCGATTGGATCGAAAGCAATTTCTGCTCTGATACCATCTTAGATTTTGATATGTAAATCAAATCTAAGATGAATATCATTGATTAAAAAAACATTATTAAGATTAAATCAATGATAAACATAAATTAATCATAAAGAAATTAACTTACATACCAAAATCAAATGGAGGAGACAAGTATTAAAGTGGTTCGGCATTAATGGCCTACGTCCACTGACAAACCCCGTAGGGTGAAATATTATTGATCTTCAGATGATTTCTCTGAGATAGTTTTACATTTACATAGTGATCCTATTTATAGGTGATAGGATACAAAACCTAGAAGATAGAATAACAACCGATATCTTGACTAGGTGAAACTATCTATCTACATTACAGGATTTATTGTTTGACCTGATCCTATAATCTAGTAGTTGCATTGACTGAGCATCATGTATCTTGAATGATAGCCCACGGTCACTCACTTCTGACGTGCACATTGATCTCTTGGTAGCATACGCGTGTTTATCCTCTAATATTATGCATAGTCGCTCCACTTGTTGTTCCTGTATTTCTATGTAACGGTCTAGTTGATTTAAGTTGAGGTTCAAATCGATTGAGTTGAGATCCTGGATCACCTGCGATACTTGGGGTAGCTAATTGTTTGCCATATGAAATTAAATTAATGATTACTTGCCTCTGCCGATTGAATTTTCAGCTGAGATATAATTAATCATCGATGGTAGGAAATAAAAATAATCAAGTATATATAGCTAGTAGCTGGTGATACTCTTCCCCGTCCCTAACTACCCTAATGGAAATATTTAATCGTTCGGTTGGTACGAATTAAAATTATAATGACGAAATTAATTTGCCCAACAATAAATAAAATTACGTACAACATGTCTATCCGATTGAAGTTCAGAAAAATCAGAAGAATAAACGGAAATTGGGTTAAATGTCCAGATATTCTTAAAACATGGTTCAAATAGACGAGTAAAAATTAATATGGGTGAAATGGACACCAAAAAAATAGCAAGGATGAAACTGGATTCATCCTGGCTTAAACTTAAAAAATAGTGAGGATGAAACTGGATGCATCCTGATGTAAAGTAAAAATAAGAAAAAATATTTGAAAATTGACAGGATAACACTGTTTACATCCTGACTATTTTTACAATTTCGTCCATTTTAACAATATCAAATCTTACATGTCTTTTTCACCCAAAAATTATTGGTTTTGATCTTTTTAACCAATTTTATGAAGAATAAACGAACAACCAGTCTGATGTTACTTCGTCCAGTTCCAAGGTACGATTAAGACGTGGTCACCATCATAGTGTCATGAGTTATTTAGCATTGTACATGACAATGTAGCTAGTTTATCTTTGTTATCATCGACTAAAAAAATACAACAAATTGTCTCCCAAAACCTTGACCATCATTTGACGGGGAGTGTATAACTCAAAATTTATAACGCCCACTATGATACTCGGGTCACCTTGTTCTCTTCTCGTGTTTCACAAAACTGCTCAATTAACCAATAATTACAATTCCTCGGTGAAAAGAATATGTAATATTTAATATTGTTTAAATAGACGAGAATGTAAAAATATTGAGGATATAAGAAGTTTCATTTTGCTCATTTTCAAATATTTATTCTTATTTTTAATTATATCAGGATGCATCCAGTTTCATCCCCGATTTTTTTAGTTTAAGGCAGGATGAGTCCAATTTCATCCTTGCTATTTTTTCGGTGTCCATTTCACCATACAATTTTTACCCGTTTGTTAGAACCATGTCTTAAAATATTTTGTCAAATGACCCATTTTCATGTGTTTATTTATTTTTATCTTTTTTGCTTACAGAGATTACTCAAGGAAATACGCCTAGCAAAGTGAAAGAACGCAAAAAAATATAAATAAAAAATAACGACTTCTTTGGGGCAATCTTAATTAGTATGTGCTGATGCAGCTTTATACCTTCAAATTAAATATAATCAATGGTTTTGATCCCGAGATAACTCCTCCTTTTGTTACTTGATAAAAAAAATTGTGCTAACGAGTTTCAAATTCTTTTGACTAATCTCATCACCCATGGATTTTACTTTACCACTCTCTTTATAACTCACTGTTGTAATCTTAATCTTATTTAATTAGTTGCTCTTTTGAGTGAATAAACAAAACAACATCAACAATTTCAAGCCCGCTTTTCATTGTCTCAATCAACTTTGGTCATAATAATCATATGCTTCAGGTTCACTTGATCACCTCAAATCATGATAAGAATTAGAGTTTACCGAACGGTAATTACCAGTTAGTCAATTGTAATCACCTCAATAAACAAACCCAAATCAAATAATCAAAAAAGAAAACATGGGTTTGTGTTAAAATGATTAACCTTCATCACTCCAGCTACTATATATTGCTACCAAAATAATATGAACAACGAACCGATTAAGAAAGCGAAGAGAAACAAAGGGAGAGTCTCGGTACTCTAATCAAGCATCTTCAAAACCTTAATTAAATGAAATTACGCATCTTCTGCTCTGCCCATAGAGAACAAGAAAGACCCCTAAAATAGCCTGACAATTGCACCTTGAGTACATATTTTGGCATTTGGACCAAGGATTTTGTACAATCCTGTGTTTGGGTCGTGAATTAGGCCGTTGAGGGTTTGGAATCTGGATAGTTGGATTGTTTGGTGGTATTAGCGCACAAGAATCTGTTATAAAACGAGAGTCCAAATGTAAGGGCGAAATATCACGCAGAACTAAGTCGCAACCTTGCCCTAACTAATACAATCATTAAAATGAAGAAGAAAAACATTAGGCGAATGGGAATGGTAATTATGCGATAAGGAGAAAGATGCACGAAAAACGTCCAGACGACAAACATAGCACGACCTACCATGAAGAACACGAAGGAGCCACGCGAAATGCAACTACATCTCCAAAAAACCTGGCAAATAAGACAGATTGAACAGAGATCAGTTAACAGAGATTTTACACGTGAACTCAGTTATCTTCTACCTTGATATTTATTTATATAAATATTCGAATAATGGAAAAAGAGAAATCAGTCAGAGAAATAGAAACCACTTGGAAGAGAGAAAATGACCCATTTAGGGTTTTAGCTTTACTTATCATTTGCGTTGTTGTATGCTTGAACACTCTGATAATTGTAAAAACACCGTACTCTCAGTATAGCAGTTTGTTTGAAGATCATAGTTAGTGTCAAGAGGTATATAATATCATGAATATTTGAGTTTACCTCCATAAATTAGATTTTGTGTTCATATTATTTCATTGGGTATAGTTGTTGGATTTTCGGGAGACTACACCAAAATTAAAAAAGCACTTATGCTAAAAGAATAAATAGTTCACTAGTCTTCTAACATTTTACCACGCAACAACGGCTATATTTCTACGACCCAAACTCGCTATTGTACAAAATGCCTATCCGTTTACAAAACTGACTCTTGTATTTCATTAACATAATAACGCCAATTCTTTCACATATGCTATGCAATGCATGTTTCTTTTGTTTTTTTTTTATATCCATTTTCATTTCTGTATTGCAGACATGAGAATCATTTTCGGTAACCTCCATCACAAAAGACAAACTCGCACCATACTTTGTCATGGAAACCATACTGAGATATACTACCTCCGTCCAACTATTAAGTGATCTATCTGATTTTAGATTTGTCCCAATGATAAGTGACTTATATCACTAAACAATGAGATATTCCGAAATTATCCTTTTAGTTAATTATAAAAAATATATGAAATATGCATAATTTGACAGACATGTTTATATTCGTTACGTAGGTGTTTTAAAATGCTTTTCAATTGTATGAAGTTGGCGAACATCCGTGGAGTATTTTGAGAGATAAACCATTTTTAAATTTCACTAGTTATTATCCATAAGGGTATAATTGTAAAAAAAATGCTTAAAAGTACTATTTTCCTTGCTTGCCTTAAAAATTGTGCAAACTTAAAAATGAGGAAGGGGAGAAACCCTAACGGATTCTAAATCCGACATGGTATCAATATATAGCCAAACCTTGATCCAATTTTTTTTCTTTTCTTCTTCTTCTTCTCATCCTCACAATCTCAACAATCCATGGCAGGTGATAAAAAATCCTTGCATCCGGCTTTTGCCGTCACAAACATTAAAAATCTCATACCAATCTTTTTAGACATCAAGCAAGATGAATATTCTTCATGGGTTTTCCTCTTTCAACTTCATCTTCAGGCTCACAACTTCTCTTTTCTCATTGACGGCACATCACCACCACCGGAACTCGACGCCTCCACCATTCTTCAACTGGATGCCCTATGTCGACAATGGATGTTCGCAACCATGGCAAAGGACCTGATGCTTATGGTCCTCAAATCCGGCACCACTGCAAAGCAGATTTGGGATCATCTTCAACGTCTTTTCCAAGAAAACAAAGGCAGTCGAGCTGTAACCCTTGGAAGTAAGTTTGTAAACCTAAAATTTATTGATTGTAACAGTGTTGATGATTACTGTGATAAGATACAGGCACTTTCACATCGTTTAAGTGATCTTGATTTTCCCATGAATGAAAATCGATTGGTTATCCAACTTGTTAATGGCCTTCCGTAGGAGTACAATACTGTGGCCTCGTTTATTCAACAATCCATGCCATAGTTTGATGATTAGTGATTTTTCGTGGTTGTAGTAATAAGGTTCAAACTCTCGAACTTGTGAAGGATAATTTTTTAGACTAAACAGAAAACAAATATATACAAAAATAATAATATTAACAATGGGTGAGAGTACCGGGACTAATGATTCGGCCAATTTTCATAACATAGGGCTCAATGATTTATTCTCAACAATTATCGTTCAATAAATAAATAAAACACCGACTCTTGTTTTGCCAAAGTAGATCCTCAAAACATTAATTGTATCCCCTAAACATAGATTATCTAAACAAAGCATAACCTATCTAATTGAATCACAACTAATTAATTTGAATCATATTTCAATTTTAAATTAATGTAAAAGTCATAAAAAAAGAATTAAATGAAATTACCCCAAGTATGAAGTTTGGCCTCCTCCGTCGTCCCAGTGTGGGGGTTTATCTCCTCATATTAATCATAATCTCAAAATATTTAATTATGGATCAAAAGGTGTCTACAAGAAGAGAAAACAATGAAACAGGAAATCTGCAACAGCGCCAGAGCATCACAGACCGACTGTTTCAAGTCTCAACTGTTATGATGAAGATAAGCGTTGCAAATTTGAAGATAAATGTTGCAAACGAGGATGAAGAAACTGTTACAGTGACAATATAAGTTGCAAACTGTTACAGTGACAATATGCACGATGAAATCCCTCACAATAACTCCAAATAATTCTTCTTTACTCGGGCAGTGAAGAGAGAATATTTTGAGATATTTTCTTTCTCCACGCGTTTCCAGCTCTGATTATTCCCTTGTTTAGACTTTATACGCATCAAACAATATTTATAACTCTCACAGATCATCTCAGACATGCGAAAACACAAGAAATCCCGTGAATAATTCTTCTCTGCACGCTCTCCCCTGTTTCCAGTTCGTGGCTTCCCCAGCCAATTCTAGCCAAATTTAATCGACCAAAACACTTGCAATAGATTTATAAATGTCCCCGGAACAATCCCACAAATTTTCAGCAAATCTCCCTATAATACCTTCATTTTGTTGATTGAAAATCTGCCAGTTGCATGCATAGTTTTCCCGCCATTTTTTGTTTTGAATTGGTGAAGAAGCTGGTCGCCCCTTATCCAGTCTGGGGGTGCGAATATCAATTGGGGTGGAAATAGTAATTTTTCTGGATTCCTCCGACACATTTCTGGGACGCTTCCGGTGCATTTCTGGGGTGCCTACGGTACATTCTGGGGTGCCTTTAGAAATTTTCTCCGGGGTGTAAAACACTACTTTTTGAGCCCATTTCGCCGCAAGGATTTATTTCTCTAAAAATACCTACAAAGACATAAAATAACACAATAAATATAAAATCGAGCATTAACAATACATATAATTGAGACATATTAGACACATAAATGTGTCTATCACACCCCCAAAATTATTATTTGCTAGTGCTCGAGCAAATTTATTCTAGAAAGGAAAATCATTTGAACCCCTAGGTGGCCCTAGTGGCGGAGTGTTGTCTCCGGAGGGTTTACCAGAGGTGTACCCACAAAACCTTTACTTCAGACCCTAGCCGTCTATGCAGAACCTTGGAAGGCACTAAAGAATCTCCTTGGTTGGCATACAATTATTGACTATAAGAGGAAGAACCCTGATGCGAAATTCCAATTGCTGTACACGAGTTTGCACTCAAGCATACTAAAATTCATATAAAGTGACAGAGCTCTACTCAGATAGTTTCTGGACATCATAAACCGGAGTCAACTAATCACATGGATAGATTAAGAAGGTGGATGTACGTGGATGATGTTGACTAAGGTGAACTATATCCTAATGGACTGAGATACTGGTCTGGACTAATATCAACACACTGGCATATACAAGGGAACCAGTGGTCGATAATCCTAACTCTAGGTCAAATCAGCTGGCATATACAACGGTACCAGTGGTCGACTTTATTGTATTTATTCCGGTTGGTCTGGTCTTTTTTTTTTTGGTATCTCAGTCACTCTATTTCACCCTAGCAATGGAAAAAATAAAACAAAAAGAAGTGATCAGGATTCTTTCGATGTTTCCATCACGAGGATATGGCGAAACTACCATGTTTTTTTTTTCCTAACACCTGAGCTCTGTGCTTTTATGAATAGACTCTTCTAGATGTTTCCATCTAATCAGATTGGTTTCTCAACTCCTATAACCAAAATGCTTCCATCCACTTAGATTGGTTAGTGCAATCCTAAATAAGCATAAATTTCTAGGCTCTGGAGTTTATTTATTGCAACTAAAAAGTTTCTCCCATACCCCCAAACATAAATCTAGCATTGTCCTCAATGTTCTAAAGATGAAATTAAAAGCATGAACAAGGAGAAACAGTTACTATTTGAAGCAAAAGAGTTAAGGAAGGATATTACCGTGTTGCATAAGATTGGGTTACCTCCCAAGAAGTGCTAAGTTTAAAGTCTTCAGCCAGACATAGAAAACGTTTAGTCAACTCGAACCGTATAACAGTAGCCGGAATAACTGTGGGTCTTTAAAACCAAAAAGAGTTGACAAAAGGAAACTGCAGTGAACCAACGAAATGAACAAGACTAGCATGCCCTTACCTAGTTTCCTGATAACTATCGCTAATTGTGGTTCAGGTTCAGGTTCTATGAAAGGGTCTAAATAGAATATTTTCATTGGTTGCGTTTCTCATAGATGGGATCCGAATCATTAGGTCCTAGAGTCTTTATAAACTCAAATAAGAACTTAGAATCACGAAGTAATAACCTAAATAATTGAGGATCCTCTAAGTCAATTAGTTATGACTTACATAGTTGACCACAGTGAGAGTAGTGGTCATTCTTAAGAAAATGTGTCGATTCTAATTTCCTAAGGCATTTAGGTTTAGTCTCACAACTTAATATTCGACACATTTGAAATCTATAAGTTCCCACATTTGGAAGAAAACTATTTGGTGGGAAAACAAAATCAATCTTGGTATTATTGCCTGGGTTAACCACATCAACCAAAGGATGGGTTTCTAACAGTTGAGACTCTTGTTGGATATCATTAGGTTCTGGAAAACGATTATGAAGATAATCTTGTAAGATGGTTGAGGCATTGATGTCAAGTCCCAAGTGAGGGACCTTAATAAGAGTTAAAGCACATGGAGAATGATACTCACCCCCAAACTTAGACTTTTCAGTGTCTCTAGATAGACTAGTCACAACTTCCCTAATTTTAGGTCATCAGATTCTTGAAAATGGGAAATTGATTTTTCTAAGACAGGTTCATCCTCGCTAATCTCTACGAGTTCATATAAGACTATTGCTTCTAAATCGCTTGACTCGAAAACGGTACTCTCAAGATAAACTGGTTCCTCTAAACCATCATCGGTTTCGTAATCATCGTCTAAAACAGGGATATTTCTAGTCAAATCCTCGTCCTTTTGAATAGGTAAATAATTATTAAAATTATTTGGATTCGAACTAGAAATATCATTATAATCATCATCACCATCATCCTCATCATCATCATATAACTTTTGAAATTCACGAATTCTCAAGCTTTGTTTCCAACTACATGGTCTATGTTTATAATATTTCTCATAGATCGTTAGAGGTGATTCCTAAATAAAAGTTGGAGTATCCATATATCGTTTCCCACACATATATTCACCAAGAGTCATTTCCGAAAACGTCTCTTGATAATGAGAATTTATACTCATATATTCTCGTAACGTCATCTCAGGTGGCGTCTCCTGAAAAGGATTCATCACCGAGGAAACACAAACTACAGAGGAATTCTTCACAATAACAAACAAGGCTGACTCGACCAAATCAAACCTATAAATTCTATCAAACAAAAATCATGATGGCTTCACTTAGATTGTTTCTAGACCGGCTTCTATATTTCGAAAGGGAATTCGTTGCAATTTGAGCAAACCCCTCTGGAATCAATCCGAGTCAAAGTAAGTTGAATAGAGACGATGGAAGCTTAGTAGAGCTTTGATACCCAAGGCCTCACCGCATTAGAAGGCGGCGCAGTCACGCATTCAACTCACAGAAACCATCATGAACTTTAAAGTGTGCTTAAAGAGCAACCAATATTTTTAGAACGAGTTTCCTATTAAGCTCGTTACCCTAAAGGTCTCGTTCTAATCAAAATTTTAGGCTTAGGATCGCGTTTGGTTTCGTTTTCCTAAGGCGGGAAAGAAGAGAACGGTGATGAAATCCGAACCCTTATCTTGTATTGGCCAGGCCTTGCCCTTTACTAGGAATTTAAAACAGACGTATTCAAGTCCTCAGCATATATTCACCTTAAGGCAAACAGTAAACCCGCTTGCAGGATATTCGCGGGTGTTTAAAAGTTTACCTCCCGTACCAGACGGGCGAAGAACCGCTGTAGTCGACTCGGACCACTGACTCCGGTGTCAGTGTGCGAACCCGAGGGGCCGAGATGATATCGTAATCGTCGTCCTTCCCTGCAAACAGTTTGTATTTAGTTTTATTTATTTTTTTTAATTTATAACCCTTCCGTAGGGTTTAAAAAAAAACAAAGTCCAATGTTCAATGTCCGGAAAAAAAATGTCCAAAAGTAAAAGATTACAAAAATAAAAACCTTAATTACAGTTTCTAAAAAAAATAAAAATTAATAATAATAAAATAAAAATATCTAAAAAATAATAATAATAAAAAAAAGTCCTTCGTCTTCTTTCCATTCTTTTTGCTTTAAGCTTTGCTCCTAGTCTTTACGAAATCGCCAAAAATCTTTGATAACTTTTTTTTTTTTTTTTTTTTT
>NW_020651526.1:65101-85804 GCF_003573695.1 Papaver somniferum | reverse complement strand
TTTTTTCGATCCAAGCCTCAAAACCTGTATCACATAGACAAATACCCAAAGAACGTAAAAAAGAACAAAGAAAAATAAATCTAAAAAAAAGAAAATTCTGTCTAAACACAATTCCCCGGCGACGGCGCCAAAATGATTAGTGATTTTTCGTGGTTGTAGTAATAAGGTTCAAACTCTCGGACTTGTGAAGGATAATTTTTTAGACTTAATAGAAAACAAATATATACAAAAAAAAATATTAACAATGGGCGAGAGTACCGGGACTAATGATTAGGCCAATTTTCATAACATAGGGCTCAATGATTTATTCTCAACAATTATCGCTCAATAAATAAATAAAATACCGACTCTTGTTTTGCCAAAGTAGATCCTCAAAACATTAATTGTATCCCCTAAGTGCAAATTTGAAGATAAGTGTTGCAAACGAGGATGAAGAAACTGTTACAGTGACAATATAAGTTGCAAACTAGGATGAAGAAACTGTTACAATGACGATAAACGTTGCAAAACAGTTGAAGAAACTATTGCGAACTGTTGAAGAAACTGTTGCCATTTCTCTGTTCTTCACGGGCAACAGGAGCAGCAGCAACAGAGTTCTGAAAACTCTTGATTTCTGCTCCTCTGGCCCTCCTCTCGACTCCCAACTCTCAACACCCCTTCTAATCGACCCAAAGAGCCTTTATATACTCACATGCACGGTGAAATCCCTCACAATAACTCCAAATAATTCTTCTTTACTCGGGCAGTGAAGAGAGAATATTTTGAGATATTTTCTTTCTCCACGCGTTTCCAGCTCTGATTCTTCCCTTGTTTAGACTTTATACGCATCAAACAATAGTTATAAATCTCCCAGATCATCTCAGACATGCGCAAACACAAGAAATCCCGTGAATAATTCTTCCCTGCACGTTCTCCCCTGTTTCTAGTTCGTGGCTTCCCTAGCCAATTCTAGCCAAATTTAATCGACCAAAACACTTGCAATAGATTTATAAATGTCCCAGGAACAATCCCACAAATTTCAGCGATTAAATCTCCCTATAACACCTTCATTTTGTTGATTGAAAATCTACCAGTTGCATGCATAGTTTTCCAGCCATTTTTTTTGTTTTGAATTGGTGAAGAAGCTGGTCGCTCCTTATCCAGTCTGGGGTGCTAATATCAATTGAGGTGGAAATAGTAATTTTTCTGGATTCCTCCGGCATATTTCTGGGACGCTTCCGGTGCATTTTTGGGGTGCCTACGGTACCTTCTGGGGTGCCTTTAGTAATTTTCTCCGGGGTGTAAAACACTACTTTTTGAGCCCATTTCGCCGCAAGGGTTTATTTCTATAAAAATACCTACAAAGACATAAAATAACACAATAAATATAAAATCGAGCACTAACAATACATATAATTGAGACATATTGGACACATAAATGTGTCTGTCATTTGACACGGCTCGTTCTCAACTCCACACTGAGGAGATTCGTCATGAACAGAAATCAACATCCCTTCTCAAACTGCCCTAGCTGCTGCGTCTCCTTCGCACTCCCGGAACGCACATCGTTCCCCTGCCGTTATCTCTACTGATCGCACAGCCCCCTGCTGCCAACTCCATCTCCTCACCATCGGCAGTATCCACCGTTACCATCAGCTCCTCCATCGCACTGGGCTCCCTACTGGTGCGCACCACCCTGTCCGTACCCAACAACACCACTCTGGAAGCAACAACACACTTACCGCCACCCTACATCATCAACTCCTCAGTTCTATGGCAGTAACAATCACGGACCTGGACGCGGCCGTGGTCGTGGACGAGGCAGGTCAGCAGGACCACCACAGGCTTTACTCACTCCCACCATCGAATATCTGCAGCCAACAGACATTGCCGAAGCCTATAGTTCCATGAGCATTTATAGACCAGATGATTCCTTCTATATGGACACCGGTGCAACATCACACGTCACTTCCAATCCAGGTATTTTAGATAACGTCTTTAATTCTAGTAGTGTTCGTTCTATTGCTGTAGGAAATGGCAACAACATTCCAGTCTCTGCTAGTGGCTCTAAGTTTATAAATCTTTCATCCAATACACTCGTTCTCAAAGATACTCTTGTTGTTCCTTCCATCATCAAAAACTTAGTCTCTGTTCGAAAGTTTACCAATGATAATCATGTGTCTGTTGAGTTTGATCCTTATGGTTTTTATGTGAAGGATCTGAGTTCAAGGAAGAATATCCTACGATGTGATAGTTCTGGGGAGCTCTATCCGATAACTACCTATGCCGTGTCAACCTCTTTTTCGCCATCTCTGCCCCAGTTTTCTCTTGCCGTCTGTTCGCCTGACATTTGGCATCGTCGCCTTGGTCACCCTGGCAAGGCTATCTTAGATGTTTTACGGACAAAGTCTTTTATTAAATGTAATAAAGATCACTCTCCCGATCTGTGTCATTCTTGTCAAATTAGCAAACATGTCCGTCTTCCTTTTTATGACTCTCATTCTCACAGTGTTGCTCCATTTGATATTATTCATAGTGATTTATGGACATCACCGTTACATATAGATACGGGTTCTCGTTATTATCTTCTCTTATTGGATGATTTCACAAATTATTTATGGGTTTTTCCATTAAAATTAAAATCCCAGGTCTACACAAAATTTCTAGAATTTCGTTCATTTGTTCAGACTCAATTTGAACGTCCAATTAAATCTTTCCAATGCGACATGGGTCGCGAATTTGATAACTCCTCGTTCCACAACTTTGCTAATCAGAGTGGCTTAGTTTTTCGTTTCTCTTGTCCTCACACATCTTCTCAAAATGGTAAGGCCGAACACATGATTCGTCGTATCAATGATATTACTCGTACCCGCATGTCTCATGCTTCCGTTCCCCTAAAATATTGGGCTCATTCACTTGTTATGGCAGTCTACCTACACAACATCCTTCCCACCAAAACTCTTCACTTCTGCTCACCCACATCCGTTCTCTATAAGCGACAACCCACATATACTCATCGTCGCACTTTTGGTTGCCTTTGCTACCCCAATCTCTCTTCCACAACACCTCACAAACTTGCTCCTCGCTCAACTTGCTGTGTTTTTCTTGGTTTTCCACCTAATAATCGTGGTTACCGTTGTCTTGACATTGAAACCAATAAATTTATCATTTCCCTACATGTCACGTTTAATGAAAACGTCTTCCCTTTTTCAACCTCATCTACTCAAAACCTGACAGCTCCGGTCGAACAACATCATTCCCTCACCAATCCTTTCATGTAGACCATGACTAACATGTCTGCCTACCCTTCTGCTGATCCATCACCTGCCTACCACAGCTCGTCACCAGCTCCTCTATACACTCCACCACACCGTCGTATCCCCTCTCCAGCGTCCACTGATGTCTAGTCTCCTGCTGCTCGATCCATTGCAGCGCCAGCTCCGTCCCCTGCTGTACAAAAAACTAATTAAGTCCACCACAGAACTGTGCTCAACATCATCTCTCCCTCCAGCATCAGTTCGTTCTCCACAAGCGTCAGCTCAATCTCCTCCAGCAACAGTTCCCTCGTCTCCAGCGTCAACTTCGTCCTCTCCAGCTGCTGTCCAGTCCACACGCCCAACCACTCGTGCTTTCCATGGCATCTTCCGTGCCATTCAAAAACTGAACCTCAATGTCCAGCACGCCATTTCCATTTCCCCTCTTCCACGCTCTTACATTTATGCTCTTAGAGACCCAAACTGGAATGCTGCCATGAAGGATGAATACTATGCTATGATTAAGACACATACTTGGGAACTCGTCCCTCGTCCTCGTAACGCTCACATCATTCGATCGATGTGGTTATTCGATCACAAATTTCACTCTGATGGAACCCTACAGCGTTACAAGGCACGACTAGTGGCTAATGGAAAATCTCAACAAGTTGGAATTGATTGTTTTGAGACGTTCAGTCCGGTTGTTAAACATGCGACTATACGTACGGTACTCAGCATAGCTATTTCACGGTCTTGGCGTATCCATTAGTTGGACGTCAAAAATGCATTTCTTCACGGTGTTTTGGCCGAAACTGTCTACATGCATCAACCTCCAGGTTTTGTTGATTCTGCCCATCCTAATTATGTATGTCGACTCCGACGGTCTCTTTACGGCCTCAAGCAGGCTCCTCGGGCATGGTTTCAGAGATTTGCACGTTTTATTATTGGCTGTGGTTTTCGTGGAAGTGTTTGTGATCCCTCACTGTTTGTTTACCAATCTGGTTCGGAAACTGCATACTTATTACTGTACGTGGATGATATTGTCCTCACCGCTTCTACGGGCGCTCTTCTGACTCGTTTTATTGGTTTAATGAAACGAGAATTTGCTATGACTGACCTTGGTGCCTTACACCAATTTCTGGGTATTACTGTGACTCGCTCAGATTCAGGATTATTTTGTACCAATCTTCTTATACACATGATATTATTGCCCGGGCATCCATGACAAAGTGCAATCCAGTTTCAATTCCTGTCGATATTCCATCGAAGCTCAGCGCTACTTCTGGCCCTGCACTCAATGATCCAACTTTATACAGAAGTCTGGCCGGTGCTCTTCAATACCTGACCTTCACCCGCCCTGATATTTCCTACGCAGTACAACAGGTTTGTTTATTTATGCATGATCCAAGGGAGTCACATATGCAAGCCATTAAACGCATTCTCAGGTTTCTTCAGGGTACACTTGATTACGACTTATTTCTCTCGTCTTCCACTGTTACTGGTTTGACCGCATACTCTGATGCTGACTGGGCGGGTTGTCCGGATTCTCGTCGGTCAACCTCCGGATACTGTATATTTTTCTTGGCAACAACCTGATCTCTTGGTCCTCCAAACGACAGGCTACTGTGTCTCGTTCCAGTACGGAGGCAGAATACCGGGGCGTCGCCAATGCTGTTGCTGAGACCACTTGGCTACGCAACTTACTTCTCGAGCTTCACATCCCGTTACAGCGTGCCACTATTTTCTACTGTGATAACGTAAGTGCGGTGTACATGTCTGGGGATCCTGTTCAGCACCAATGCACTAAACATGTGGAGATTGATATTCATTTTGTTCGTGAGCGTGTACGTATCGACGACATTCATGTTTTGCACATCCCCTCCGACAGTCAATATGCAGATATCTTCACCAAGGTCCTTCCACGGGTATTATTTGTTCGTTTCCGTTGTAGTCTTAACGTATGCTCCTCTCCCGTTATGACTAAGGGGGTGTAATAAAATATATTTAGTTACCATAATATTCTGGGAGGATATACAATATGCAATGACTTCTCCCAGATTTCCGGTGAGACACAAATCACTATTATTTATGAGTTTATGGAATAATGAGAAAGGAGAGAAACCATAACGGATTCTAAATCGGATATAAATAAATAAAACTTCTTAAGATCCTCTAAGCTTCACCTACTGGAGAAGTGTTTAGTTCTTTTCTGGAATTATATTTTTGAAGATGACATGGATTACTCCCACGAATCGTCCAATATATCAATCGGACTTGGAAGTCTTTTCCGTAACGTCTTATGGTTAGCTGATGGAGACCCCTTATCTTTGCTATATTTTGGCTTCAATAATAGTGGTCCTCAGTGGTATGAGAGGTTTAGTAGGTGAGCTATCATGAATAGATTATTTGAGGGCATAAGGAATAAGCATACATCCAACGACAAGAGGCACGGATATTTCATGACCCTTTCTTCCCTTTCCAATCATTTAACTATAAAATGTCAAGAACGACCTTTCGATTTTTACCTTTTTTTTTTGTTGTTTTTTGCCCTCCCTGTTGATTGGTGAGACACTGAAACCGATGATTCAAGATATACCTACAAAGATGTTGACTAACCGATGTCATTATCATTATTATTTATTTTTTTCAAGTTAATGCAAAACAGAAAAACTAAGCAGAACGCTTACAAGGTGGAGGAGGAAATTTTAGTTGCTTGGCAGAGTCCAAGCGGTGGGTTCTTTAAATTAAGTACTAATGGTTCTTCTAATGGGGGTAGTTTTGCAAGGATTGGAGGAATCATTAGAGATGAGTTTGGAGCTTTTGTTGCTTGTTATGGCAAGCATATTTTCAAGAATAATGACAACGTTGCAGAAGTTTGGGCGGTGAGAAATGATTTACGTCTGGCTGTCAACCTGGGTCTACATTGCATGGAAGTGGAGAGTGACTCTAACTATGTTGTTCAACTGTGTCAAGAAGAAGCTGCATTCAATTGGGATACCTATGATCTCATCAGGGAGATTACGGAACTCAAAGGTTGTTCCAGTCATGTGAAGTTTGTGCAAACATATCGAGAAGTCAATAATGAAAATACGAAGGAATTTGGATTCGGGACATGCCTAATTTTATAGTTAATTGTTTTATAGGGACGTTTTGGGTGTTGCTACACCAAAACTTGTCATTATCATTATCACTTGACATGTTTCGATCCATAGAGTCTAGGGGTTAGTCCAATTTTTTAATAGCCGCTAATTGGGGTACCAACTAGTTTGAGGATGTAGGATTCTGATAGGCCATGTGTTTTGTCTTATAAAAATTTAGTGCGCCCCAGATCAGTTGGCATCTCTAAACTTGCATATTTTTTTCCCTTATGACTAGTGAGTGAAAAGCAGTAATTGGACGCTGATATTGTCGGTGAATAATTTTTCTAACGTGAGTATTATGTTGTGCACGTAAGAGATAATGCGATTGTAGTGGTAGAAAGTAATAAATCCTATATCTAACATTCAATATGAGGTAATTGCAAGACGAGGTGTGACTTCGATTTTGGTGTGACTTGATTACGTCATCTTGTTCGTCAGTAGAGATATGCTGAGCACGTTCTTCTTCGCTTGCTACTAAAATGATTATTTCGCATAACCACTCAGTATTTTGCACCCACAT
Source organism: Papaver somniferum (assembly GCF_003573695.1). Lineage (NCBI taxonomy): Eukaryota > Viridiplantae > Streptophyta > Magnoliopsida > Ranunculales > Papaveraceae > Papaver > Papaver somniferum. The sequence continues at coordinate 78,911 of NW_020651526.1, read as the reverse complement.
TTTTAGGTCTGGTTTACAATTTTCCTTTCCATAAAGTGATTTTGCACCTCCTTCCCATAATTGCTTTCTAAGACAAGATGTCCGTACAATTGTAATAATCTAGTCCACTGACTATAGACGTAACAACTGACGATCATGTAGCAATATGGACAACTGAAAGAGAAAACTAGAGATGTCAAACCCGAAATCCAAACGCACGTCTTATATATAAGGGAGTAACAAGAAAAGACACGATGGAATTAGTCTAAGACCATTCACTAGAAAACAATAATCTCAACTTGGTGTGTGCATCGGTCTACGTACTGGCCGTTATCAGCAGAAGCCCAAGGATCTTCTCCATTAATTACTTGCAGTGTTTTCTTATGGCTTGTAAAACGCGGCTACTGAGTAACCTGTTTGTATTGCAGTGAGTATGAGAATAATTGTCCCTCCACAAAATAGTGTTACTATAAGTCTATATGCCTTTCTTCTCTTGGAAGTTTTTTTTCTTTTCATGGAAGTTTCTAGCTCTCTGCAGTAGTCCCTTATCTTTTTAACTACCTGAAAAGATCTATCATGAGTATCTCCTCGTGCATCATCTTTCTTGAGTTCCTTGATCGCTTTTAGAGCATCCTTGTCGCTGTTCATATAATTGATAATGACCCCTTCACGTCGGAGCAAATTAACATCATCAGCGGAGTGGACAATAGTGTCGATGAGGTAAATGTATGAGTTCAAATCCGTAGTGGTACCCCTTACCTGAACATCGTATGCTCTTGAATTGAGGAAACTAACTATGCTCTGTTCATTTATTAGAAGGGAAGGCAGGTTCAAAGTCCCAGATTTACTGTCAAATGCCATACTGTCGTAGCTTTCAACCACTGTATACTTGATTGCATATTTCTGAAGAGCGGAAGCAGATATTTTTCTGGCTAATCTATCTTCCACAATCCTAGGTTGAACATTGCCCTTTGCTCTCCCCTTCATATAAGCATCCAAGAAGTGATGATAGCCTGGCTGGATGTTGGCATTGGCACTGGTGTTGATTTCTGGCGGGACAGACATCATTATTGCACAAAGGTTGAAATGTGTGTTCTGCATGAATAAAAACATGCAGTTGTGATCTTACTGACATATGAATAACTTTGTAAGAGTTCGCCGTTAAATACGTACTTAATATCATAAGCAAGGATTAAGAGTTAGTGGAATAGTCATTAAGATTCCCAACATTTTTGTTTGTTAAAATTCCCAACATTTTTTTGAAAAATCATTAAACTAAAGTAGTTTCATGTGTCAAAACCGTTTATTTCATTTTATTTTATTGCATATATATTCTAATATGTTTTTTTTACCTCTGGAAGTATTGTTTGATTAGGAGCCGCATGAGAAACAGCAAGCAGCTTATAGAGTACATTATACGGCACCTGGTTCTCCAACATCAATAAATCTTGCATGACATAGTTATAGCTCAAGGTATTTCCACGATGACCAAAGTAGGGGTCATTCCTAGCATAATCTTGAACATGTCTATTACCGCTGGTGGCAGACAAATATTCCAAAAGGAAAATCCCATCCACCATCATGAGCCGAATGAAGTTCTCATCATCTTGCCATTCTAGCATCAGATCAAGCTTTTGGCGGTCGTAATGGTTCCTCAATTCAACCACACAAATTCTTAATTCTTGTAGGAAGGATTCTTTAGCCTTGCCACATCTCTTGAGGAAGTGAACCACTGCCCTTGTCTTGTGGGCTTGCATGGGCAGCAACTGCGGTTTTCCGTAATGGTATGGACCGATGGACACCATACTTGGCTCATAGGCAGCTCGACGTCTCGCCTTCATATAACTCGGTACTTCCATTATGCATAGTCGCTCCACTTGTTGTTCCTGTATTTCTATGTAACGGTCTAGTTGATTTAAGTTGAAGTTCAAATCGATTGAGTTGAGATCCTGGATCACCTGCGGTACTTGGGGTAGCTGATTGTTTGCCATACTGCCGATTGAATTTTCAGCTGAGATATAATTAATCATCGATGATAGGAAATAAAAATAATCAAGTATGTATAGCTAGTAGCTGGTGATACTCTTCCCCGTCCCTAACTACCTAATGGCAATACTTAATCGTTCGGTTGGTACCAATTAAAATTATAATGACGAAATTAATATGTCCAACACTAAATAAAATTACATATAACATGTCTTTCCGATTGAAGTAAAGAAAACTCAGAAGAATAAACGAACAACCACTCTCATGTTACTTCGTGCAGCTCCAAGGTACGATTATTAAGGCGTGTTCACCATCATAGTTCTATGAGTTATTTAGTATTGTCTTTGTTGTCATCGACTAAAAAAATACAACAAATTGTCACCATCATTTGACCGGGAGTGTACAACGCAAAATTTATAACGCCCACTGTACTATTCGGGTCACCTTGTTCTCTTCTCGTGTTTCATAAAATTGGTCAGTTGATAATAACAATATCTCGGTGAATAGAATATGTAATATTTAATATTGTCCGAATAGACGAGAATGTACAAATAGGAAGGATGTAAGTAGTCCATCTTGCTCATTTTAAAATATTTTTTCTCATTTTTAATTTATATCAGGATGCATCCAGTTTTATCCTTGATTTTTTTTTTAGTTTGAGGCAGGATGAATCCAGTTTCATTCTTATTATTTTTTCGGTGTCCATTTCACCCATACTAATTTTTACCATTTCATTAGAATCACGTTTTAAAAATATTTGGTCACATAACCCATTTTCCGGTATTTATTTATTTTTATCTTTTTCGCTTACAAAGATTACTCAAGGAATTAAGCCTAGCAAAGTGAAAGAACGCAAAAATAAATAAATAACGACTTCTTTGGGGTAATTTTAATTAGTATGTGTAGAAGGAGCTTTATACCTTCAAATCAAATATGATCAATGGTTTCGGTCCTGAGATAGCTCTTTTTTTTGTTACTTGATAAAGAATTTGGTGTTAACGAGTTTCAAATTCTCCTTACTAATCTCATCATCCATGGATTTTACTTTACCACTCTCTTTATAACTCACTGTTGCAATCTTAATCTTATTTAATTAGTTGCTCTTTTGAGTGAATAAACAAAACAACATCAACAATTTGAAGCCCTATTTTCATGGTGTCAATCAACTTTGGTCATAATAATCATATGCTTCAGGTTCAATAGATCAACTCAAATCATGATAAGAATTAGAGTTTACCAAATGGTAATTACCAGTTAGTCAATTGTAATCACCTCAATAAGCAAACCCAAATCAAATAATGAAAAAAGAAAACATGGGTTTGTGTTAAAATAATTAATGTCATCGCTCCAGCTACTATATATTGTTAAAAACATAAGTTAATTTGTGATTATTCTAGAAAGCCCAATAATCATCTATAATAAGAAAAATCAAATACATGCTAAAATCTTCTAGGCCTTCTTTACATCAAGTATTATCTAGAGAATTTTTTTCTCTAGAATTTTCTTGTAATATCTAAGTTGAGAGTGTAAAGAAGAGTCTAGATAGAACTATCTAGAGAAGTAAGTGGTTGGTGTACAAGCCTATAAATAGGAAACAAGGGTTCACTTGCAAAACATCCAAAACTCAAGTAAATGAAGTGAGTTAAGTAAGAGTGAGAGCTAAGCAAGTCAAGTGACTGCTATTGTAAGTAGAGTGAGCCAAAGAGCTAGACTAAAATTCCCCTATAACATTTTCATTTCCAATTAATTAAAGCCTCCTCTTTTTAATCAACCAACTTCTTTTCCTAAATCATTTTCATTAACCCATCACACTTCCGCATTGCGTCAACAAATTTGGTATCAGTGCGAGGTTAACCAAGTAATCCTAAAACTCTACTCATGGAAATTAACCAAAGTATTCGAGGTTTCAACTATGCCCAAAGTCTAATTCCAATTTTTGATGGTGAGAGTTATGATGATTGGAGTTTACAAATGAAGACGTTGTTCATTTTACAAGATCTGTGGGATCTTGTCGAAGAAGGTTATGAGGTACCCGAGATGGCAGAAGCCCTATCGGCATTGACGGATGCAAAGAAAAAAGAGTACAAGGAAAACTAAAAGAAAGATGCCAAAGCACTACTTTTTCTGCAACAAGGAGTCAACAAAGTTATTTTTTCTTGAATTTCGGTGGCGAAAACTTCGAAGGATGCTTGCAAAATTCTCAAAGTAGCATTCTAAGGATCAGAAAAGGTAATCTCGATCAAACTGCAAAATTTACAGCTAGATTTTGATAATTTACTTATGGAAGAAAATGAAACTATCCAGAATTTCTTTTCAAGAGTTACTGGAATAGTAAATCAAATAAGTAGTTATGGAGATACCATCGAAAATAAAAGAGTTGTAGAAATGATTTTTAGAAGATGGCCATTTAAATTCGACCATATCGTTGTTGTCATTGAGGAGCCAAAAAATTTATCGACTCTCTCGGTGCACGAATTAATGGGTTCATTCGAGGCTCATGAGAAAAGAATAAACAGGTTCGCGGAACAACAATTGAAGCAGGCATTTCAATTGTTGCAAAAAGGGTCGACGTCAAATCAAGAGGGGGATCGTCATCCAACTCGTAGTACGAGAAAGGGTCGACGTCAAATCAAGCACCCAGAAATTTCTACCGTGGACGTGGAAAAGGTACGCAAAAAATAACTCCTCAAATCTCCGATGCAATGTTTGCAAAAAGTTTGGTCATGCAACTGAAGATTGGAAGTGTAAGTGTACCAAGTGTGATAAATTAAATAACATGGATAAAGATTGTTGGCTTAATGAAGCAAACTATTCCGAGAAAAACAATTCTCAAAATCAAGTATTCTATTCATGCCTCACCTCACATCAAGAATCACAAGGTATATGGTACGTCGAGAGCGGATTAGCAGCCATATGACATGAAACAAAGAATATTTCGTAAAATTGGAGGAACAAGAGATTCCGCCGGTCAAAGTCAGAGATGGAAAGTTCCAGAATGTTGAAGGAAGATGAGTCATATCCTTACGCACAAGGTCAGGTAAAACACGATACATATCTGATGTTCTTTATGTTCTTGGTCTAGCTCAAAATTTAATAAGTGTTGGACAACTCATAAGAAAAGGATACTCACTACATTTCGAAGACGGAGAATACACAATTTATGATAAAATTAATAAGCAATTGGCAGCAAAAGTAAAAATGTCGGAAAAATTTGTTTTTCCTCTATCTATGCCATCAATTGAAAATTGTGCAATGAGTACCAATCATATTGATGAAGGCAAGATGTGGCATTTGAGATACGGCATCTCAACTACAGATCCTTAAAGGTTCTGAAATCAAAAGGCATGGTAATTGGTCTTCCCAATATCGACGGTGAAGATAAAGTACGTGAAGGTTGTATTCTTTGGAAGTTTCATAGACTTCCATTTACCAAGACATCGTGGAAAGCAAGAAAGCCCTTCGAATTGGTGCACGCTGATATCTGCGGTCCTACAAGAAGAACTTCACTCAACAACAGAAGATATTTTCTCTTATTCGTGGACGATTATACCAGGATGATGTGGGTGTATATTCTCGAGCAAAAGACTGTGGCATTCACTAAATTCCTAGAATTCAAGGCGCTGGCAAAGAAACAAAGTGGCCATCAATTGAAAGTTTTCCATACAGACCGTGGTGGAGAATTTGCTTCAAAAGAGTTTATCAACTACTGCACAAAAAATGGAATTAAAAAGGAGGTAACCGTCCGATACACTCCACAACAAAACGGCGTCGCGGAAAGGAAAAATCGTACGATCGAGGAAATGGCTTGCATTATGCTAAAAGGAAGGAAGCTACCCAACACCTACTGGGCAGAAGCAGTCAACACAGCAGTCTACATCCTTAATCGCTCGCCCACAAAAGCAGTTCACAATAAAACTCCTACGAGGCATGGCATAAGAAAAAGCCTAAGGTAACTTCAATCAGAATTTTTAGTTGCGTTGCATATTCACATATTCCATATCAACACAGAGAAAAGTTTGATGAAAAAGGAGAAAAGCTAATGTTCATCGGATATAACGAATAGTCTAAAGCCTATACACTTCTAAAGCCAGATACAAAGGAACTGGTAATATCAAGAGATGTTATCTTTGATGAATTCAGAGCTTGGGATTGGAATGATGAACCAGATAACCACGAGTCGCCACTACTCATCGAAGAAGAGCCAGATAATCCACACCAAGGAAGAAAATACTCCACCAGCAAGCCCGAGGTCTCCTAGTCCAACACAAGAAATTCCAAGTTCATCTGAAGCAAGTGCCCCACCTAAAAAGGTGCGTTCCTTAAGAGATATTTATGGTATATCTAATTGTGCATTTATAGCACTAGAACCTCAAAAATATGATGAAACGACAAAAAAAGAAAAATTGAGAAAACCCATGGACAAAGAAATGCGAGTAATCGAGAAAAATAAGACATGAGAGCTTGTTAATTAGCCAATTGAAAAAGAAATAATTGGTCTGAAATGGCTCTACAAGACAAAGTATAATGATGATGGTTCAATCCAAAAGCATAAGGCAAGGCTAGTTTCAAAAGGATATTCCCAGCAACCAGGAATTGACAACAATGAGACATTCGCCCCCGTCGCTCGCATGGAAACAATCCGGACGGTGTTAGTCTTGGAAGCTCAACTCCAAATGAGGGTCTACCAATTAGACGTAAAGTCGGCGTTCCTAAACGGAGAGCTAGAAGAAGAGGTGTATATTAAAAAACCCCAAGGATATGTCCGGAAAGGAAAATAAAAAATGGTTTATCGTCTCCACAAAGCACTATATGGTCTCAAGAAAGTATCGCGTGCACAAGTACTTCTGAGATAATGGATTGGAAAAAAGTTCAAGTGAGCCATCAGTCTCTGCGTTGATGATATAATTTACGCCAGCACAAAACAAGGGATGTGAGAAAAATTTAAGAAGGAGATGATGAAAGAATATGAGATGACAGACTTAAGACTTATGCGATATTTTCTTGGAATTCAAGTAAAACAATCTCCAGAAAAAAATATTCATTTCCCAAGAAAAATATGCAGAAGACTTACTGAAAAGGTTCAACATGATAGATTGCAAACCAATTGCAACCCCAATGGATACTAGTGAGAAGTTGGCAAAAAATGATGGAGCGGCAAAAGTTGATCCAACCTTATTCAGAAGTCTATTCGTCCCACTGATCTACTTAACAAATACAAGGCCATACATAGTCAATGCAACCAGCATTATTTTTCGGTTTATGAGCGAGCCAAGCAAATTACACTATGCCGTGGCTAAGAGAATTCTTTGGTATATCAAGGGGACAAAGAATTTTGGCATCAAGTATACAAGAGAAAAAGACAATAATTTAATTAGCTTCAGAGATAGCGATTGGGCAGGTTCTATTGAAGACCGAAAGAGCACATCAGGCTACCTTTTCTGTATGGGAACAAAAGTTATCTCTTGGAGTTCTAAAAAACAAAGTACAGTGGCACTATTGTCAGTTGAAGCAGAATACATAACATCAACAAGTGCAGCATGTGAAGCAGTATGGTTGAGAAGAATAATGACCGACCTACAACAAAGGCAAAAGAAGCCGACGACTATCTACTGTGACAATATGTCTACAATTGCAATGACAAAAAATCCAGTCTTTCACGGACGGACGGAGCAGTAGAGCTATGACATCACTTTATCAGAGAGCTGGTCGAAAACAAGGAAATTGAGCTCCAATTCTGTCCAACAAATGAGAAAAATGCCGACATTTTCACTAAAGCCGTCACAGTGGACAAATTCAATCATTTTAGAGAAAAGCTTAACCTCACAAATTAAGAGTTGGTGTTAAAAACATAAGTTAATTTGTGATTATTCTAGAAATCGCAATAAGTAAAACTCAATAACCATCTACACTAAGTAGAACCCAACACATGCTAGAATCTTCTAGGCCTTCTTTACATCAATTGTTATCTAGAGAATTCTTTTCTCTATAATTTTCTTGTAGTATTTAAGTTAAGAGTGTAAAGAAGAGTCTAGATAGAACTATTTAGAGAAGTAAGTGGTTGGTGTACAAGCCTATAAATAGGCAGCAATGGTTCACTTGCAAACCATCCAAAACTCAAGTGAGTGAAGTGAGTTACCAAACAATGAGAGTTAAGCAAGTCAAGTGACTGCTATTGTAAGAAGAGTGAGCCAAAAATTTACACTAAAATTCTCCTGGAACATTTTCATTTCCAATCAATTAAAACTTCCTCTTTTCAACCAACCAACTTCTTTTCCTAAATCATTTCCATTAATCCATCGCATTTCCGCGTTGCGCCAATATATATTACTATCAAAATAATATAAACAATGAACCGATTAAGAAAGCGAAGAGAAACAAAGGGAGAGTCTCGGTATTCTAATCAAGCATCTTCAAAGCCTTAACTTAATTAAAGAGAAACAAAGGGAGAGTCTCGATACTCTAATCAAGCATCTTCAAAGCCTTAACTTAATTAAATGAAATTACGCATCTTCTGCTCTGCCCATAGAGAACAAGAAAAGACATAATCATTAATGATTACTTTCCTCTGCCGGTTGAATTTTCAGCTGAGATATAATTAATCATCGATGATAGGAAATAAAAATAATCAAGTATATATAGCTAGTAGCTGGTGATACTCTTCCCCGTCCCTAACTACCCTAATGGCAATACTTAATCGTTCGGTTGGTACCAATTAAAATTATAATGACGAAATTAATATGTCCAACACTAAATAAAATTACATATAACATGTCTTTCCAATTGAAGTTCAGAAAACTCAGAAGAATAAACGAACAACCACACTCATGTTACTTCGTGCAGCTCCAAGGTACGATTATTAAGGCGTGTTCACCATCATAGTTCTATGAGTTATTTAGTATTGTCTTTGTTATCATCGACTAAAAAAATACAACAAATTGTCACCTAAAAGCTTGACCGGGAGTGTACAACGCAAAATTTATAACGCCCACTGTACTATTCGGGTCACCTTGTTCTCTTCTCGTGTTTCATAAAATTGGTCAGTTGATAATAACAATATCCCGGTGAAAAGAATATGTAATATTTAATATTGTTCGAATAGACGAGAATGTAAAAATAGGGAAGCTGTAAGTAGTTCTATCTTGCCAATTTTCAAATATTTTTTCTTATTTTTAATTTATATCAGGATGCATCTAATTTCATCCTTGATTTTTTTAGTTTGAGGCAGGATGAATCCAGTTTCATTCTTATTATTTTTTCGGTGTCCATTTGACCCATACTAATTTTTACCAGTTCATTAGAATAACGTTTTAAAAATATTTGGTCACATAACCCATTTTCCGGTATTTATTTATTTTTATCTTTTTCGCTTACAAAGATTACTCAAGGAGATAAGCCTAGCAAAGTGAAAGAACGCAAAAAAATAAATAAAAAAATAACGACTTCTTTGGGGTAATCTTAATTAGTATGTGTAGAAGGAGCTTTATACCTTCAAATCAAATATGATCAATGGTTTCGGTCCCGAGATAACTCTTTTTTTTATTACTTGATATAAAATTTGGTGTTAACGAATTTCAAATTCTCCTTACTAATCTCATCATCCATGGATTTTACTTTACCACTCTCTTTATAACTCACTGTTGCAATCTTAATCTTATTTAATTAGTTGCTCTTTTGAGTGAATAAACAAAACAACATCAACAATTTGAAGCCCTATTTTCATTGTGTCAATCAACTTTGGTCATTATAATCATATGCTTCAGGTTCAATTGATGAACTCAAATCATGATAAGAATTAGAGTTTACCAAATGGTAATTACCAGTTAGTCAATTGTAATCACCTCAATAAGCAAACCCAAATCAAATAATGAAAAAAGAAAACATGGGTTTGTGTTAAAATAATTAACGTTCATCGCTCCAGCTACTATATATTGTTAAAAATATAAGTTAATTCGTGATTATTCTAGAAAGCCCAATAATCATCTATAATAAGAAAAACCAAATACATGCTAAAATCTTCTACGCCTTCTTTACATCAAGTATTATCTAGAGAATTCTTTTCTCTAAAATTTTCTTGTAATATCTAAGTTGAGAGTGTAAAGAAGAGTCTAGATAGAACTATCTAGAGAAGTAAGTGGTTGGTGTACAAGCCTATAAATAGGAAACAATGGTTCACTTGCAAACCATCCAAAACTCAAGTGAATGAAGTGAGTTAAGTAAGAGTGAGAACTAAGCAAGTCAAGTGACTGCTATTGTAAGTAGATTGAGCCAAAGAGCTAGACTAAAATTCCCCTCTAACATTTTCATTTCCAATTAATTAAAGCCTCCTCTTTTTAATCAACCAACTTCTTTTCCTAAATCATTTTCATTAACCCATCACACTTCCGCATTGCGCCAACAAATTTGGTATCAGTGCGAGGTTAACCAAGTAATCCTAAAACTCTACTCATGGAAATTAACCAAAGTATTCGAGGTTTCAACTATGCCCAAAGTCTAATTCCAATTTTTGATGGTGAGAGTTATGATTATTGGAGTTTACAAATAAAGACGTTCATTTTACAAGATCTGTGGGATCTTGTCGAAGAAGGTTATGAGGTACCCGAGATGGCAGAAGCTCTATCGGCATTGACGGATGCAAAGAAAAAAGAGTACAAGGAAAATTAAAAGAAAGATGCCAAAGCACTACTTTTTCTGCAACAAGGAGTCAACAAAGTTATTTTTTCTTGAATTTCGGTGGCGAAAACTTCGAAGGATGCTTGCAATATTCTCAAAATAGCATTCCAAGGATCAGAAAAGGTAATCTCGATCAAACTACAAAATTTATAGCTAGATTTTGATAAATTACTTATGGAAGAAAATGAAACTATCCAGAATTTCTTTTCAAGAGTTACTGGAATAGTAAATCAAATAAGTAGTTATGGAGATACCATCGAAAATAAAAGAGTTGTAGAAATGATTTTAAGAAGCTGGCCATTTAAATTCGACCATATCGTTGTTGTCATTGAGGAGTCAAAAATATTATCGACTCTCTCGGTGCACGAATTAATGGGCTCACTCGAGGCTCATGAGAAAAGAATAAACAGGTTCGCGGAACAACAATTGAAGCAGGCATTTCAATTGTTGCAAAAAGGGTCGACGTCAAATCAAGAGGGGGATCGTCATCCAACTCGTAGTACGAGAAAGGGTCGACGTCAAATCAAGCACACAGAAATTTCTACCGTGGACGTGGAAAAGGTACGCAAAAAATAACTCCTCAAATCTCCGATGCAATGTTTGCAAAAAGTTTGGTCATGCACTTGAAGATTGCAAGTGTAAGTGCACCAAGTGTGATAAATTAAATAACATGGAGAAAGATTGTTGGCTTAATGAAGCAAACTATTCCGAGAAAAACAATTCTCAAAATCAAGTATTCTATTCATGCCTCACCTCACATCAATAATCGCAAGGTATATGGTACGTCGACAGCGGATTAGCAGCCATATGATATGAAACAAAGAATATTTCGTAAAATTGGAGGAACAAGAGATTCTGCCGGTCAAAGTCAGAGATGGAAAGTTCCAGAATGTTGAAGGAAGATGAGTCATATCCTTACGCACAAGGTCAGGTAAAACACGATACATATCTGATGTTCTTTATGTTCTTGGTCTAGCTCAAAATTTAATAAGTGTTGGACAACTCATAAGAAAAGGATACTCACTACATTTCGAAGTCGGAGAATGCACAATTTATGATAAAATTAATAAGCAATTGGCAGCAAAAGTAAAAATGTCGGAAAAATTTGTTTTTCCTCTATCTATGCCATCAATTGAAAATTGTGCAATGAGTACCAATCATATTGATGAAGGCAAGATGTGGCATTTGAGATACGGCATCTCAACTACAGATCCTTAAAGGTTCTGAAATCAAAAGGCATGGTAATTGGTCTTCCCAATATCGACGGTGAAGATAAAGTACGTGAAGGTTGTATTCTTTGGAAGTTTCATAGACTTCCATTTACCAAGACATCGTGGAAAGCAAGAAAGACCTTCGAATTGGTGCACGCTGATATCTGCGGTCCTACAAGAAGAACTTCACTCAACAACAGAAGATATTTTCTCTTATTCGTGGACGATTATACCAGGATGATGTGGGTGTATATTCTCGAGCAAAAGACTTTGGCATTCACTAAATTCCTAGAATTCAAGGCGCTGGCAAAGAAACAAAGTGGCCATCAATTGAAAGTTTTCCATACAGACCGTGGTGGAGAATTTGCTTCAAAAGAGTTTATCAACTACTGCACAAAAAATGGAATTAAAAATGAGGTAACCGTCCGATACACTCCACAACAAAACGGCGTCGCGGAAAGGAAAAATCGTACGATCGAGGAAATGGCTTGCATTATGCAAAAAGAAAGGAAGCTACCCAACACCTACTGGGCAGAAGCAGTCAACACAGCAGTCTACATCCTTAATAGCTCGCCCACAAAAGCAGTTCACAATAAAACTCCTACGAGGCATGGCATAAGAAAAAGCCTAAGGTAACTTCAATCAGAATTTTTAGTTGCGTTGCATATTCCATATCAACACAGAGAAAAGTTTGCTGAAAAAGGAGAAAAGCTAATGTTCATCGGATATAACGAATAGTCTAAAGCCTATACACTTCTAAAGCCAGATACAAAGGAACTGGTAATATCAAGAGATGTTATCTTTGATGAATTCAAAGCTTGGGATTGGAATGATGAACTAGATAACCACGAGTCGCCACTACTCATCGAAGAAGAGCCAGATAATCCACACCAAGGAAGAAAATACTCCACCAGCAAGCCCGAGGTCTCCTAGTCAAACACAAGAAATTCCAAGTTCATCTGAAGCAAGTGCCCCACCTAAAAAGGTGCGTTCCTTAAGAGATATTTATGGTATATCTAATTGTGCATTTATAGCACTAGAACCTCAAAAATATGATGAAACGGCAAAAAAAGAAAAATTGAGAAAACCCATGGACAAAGAAATGCGAGTAATCGATAAAAATAAGACATGAGAGCTTGATAATTAGCCAATTGAAAAAGAAATAATTGGTCTGAAATGGCTCTACAAGACAAAGTATAATGAAGATGGTTCAATCCAAAAGCATAAGGCAAGGCTAGTTTCAAAAGGATATTCCCAGCAACCAGGAATTGACAACAATGAGACATTCGCCCCCGTCGCTCGCATGGAAACAATCCGGACGGTGTTAGTCTTGGAAGCTCAACTCCAAATGAGGGTCTACCAATTAGACGTAAAGTCGGCGTTCCTAAACGGAGAGCTAGAAGAAGAGGTGTATATTAAAAAACCCCAAGGATATGTCCGGAAAGGAAAATAAAAAATGGTTTATCGTCTCCACAAAGCACTATATGGTCTCAAGAAAGTACCGCGTGCACAAGTACTTCTGAGATAATGGATTGGAAAAAAGTTCAAGTGAGCCATCAGTCTCTGCGTTGATGATATAATTTACGCCAGCACAAAACAAGGGATGTCAGAAAAATTTAAGAAGGAGATGATGAAAGAATATGAGATGACAGACTTAAGACTTATGCGATATTTTCTTGGAATTCAAGTAAAACAATCTCCAGAAAAAATATTCATTTCCCAAGAAAAATATGCAGAAGACTTACTGAAAAGGTTCAACATGATAGATTGCAAACCAATTGCAACCCCAATGGATACTAGTGAGAAGTTGGCAAAAAATGATGGAGCGGCAAAAGTTGATCCAACCTTATTCAGAAGTCTATTCGTCCCACTGATCTACTTAACAAATACAAGGCCATACATAGTCAATGCAACCAGCATTATTTTTCGGTTTATGAGCGAGCCAAGCAAATTACACTATGCCG
>NW_020651526.1:29957-65001 GCF_003573695.1 Papaver somniferum | reverse complement strand
AAAAAAAAAAAAAAAGACAAACCATGAAGCTAGGATGAATTATTTAAGACACCTTCTTTCTGCAAAATCACGGAATCTAAAACCGTCTGGTGATGCTCTACCCAACTAGTATATTTAACAGTTGTAACTTTATTTTCCTCAATCTTGCCTAGAGCCTTGTCAAAGTCATCAATACCTTCGACCCTACGACGAACTCGAATTTTCTCAAGAATCACGCGACGTTCGTGATTCTCCGTTTGACGATCTTGGAGAGACCTCGCCCCAGCCCTAACAGCCTCATTTTTCTCACTAATTAGGGTCTCCTTCTCATTGTTCAATTGATCAATAAACCCCTCGAAGATACCTAACGCGAGACCTAGAGGATGTCACAAAAGAATATAATTTCCTAAACTCAAACTTAAGATGCTCATACTTTGGTTTATAATTCTCAACATCATCTTCAACATGATTTTCATCATGGTCATCCAATACGAAACTTTGATTAAGAGAATTAAAATATATCACAAGAGCTTCCTTATCTAGATTTGAGGCAGTAGCAAGATCAGACAAATTGAAGAACTCTGCAAGGAACCTCACGATCCTCCACTAAGGAAGACATCCTTGGAAAATCAATAAAGAAACAAGACAAAAAGAGAGATAAAACCTACCTGCAATTAAATCATTCCTGATCCGAGCAGCCTTCACTAAGCCATCATTGGTAGCCAGATCCCTATTCAGTGCATCACGTTCCTTCCGGAGTAGAAAGACATCATCTAGAAGGCTCGCAACTTCAGTTTCGAGGGAAGAAATTTTGGAGGACTGAGTGCGAACCACGCTAGCTACCTTGCGATAGTCCTCAACTAGAGAAATCCTCCAACACATTCTGCAAAATAATACATACGAATTACATGGTCTCACTACCCACCAAAATAAAGATACAAACTACAACACTTACCAAGTAATCAAAAGTGAGATGCTGATCAAGAGAAAGCTCAGAGCCAAGCTGAAATGCACTAGTAGGAGATGGCAGGGAAATATTTAATGCCAATTCACGAACAGGGGCAAGACCGGGATCAGACATAGAAAACTGGGCGACAGAGGCCATCTTAGAAGTGAAGTTCTTGGCAACACCTTCTAGGGTAGATGAACTTTCGGGCAACACCGCCTGCGAAGCATGTTTGGAGCCGCTCGTTCCTTTACTTTTATCAACATTGGCGGAAGAAGAATTCACAGCAGAAGATGGAGCGACCGAGATATTAGCTTTAGCAGAAGCGGACTCCTAGATCAAGGGATTGACAACATTAGCAAGAGGTTTGTTTTTTGATGTCCCCCTCGGCCTGTTCCTACTCTGGCTAAACTTGCTAGTTTTCCCCTCTTATACGAAGACGAAACATGAGAATCCTCATGAAAGAGATTCTTATCTGCCAACAATACCTTCATCCTCTTTATCCTGTTCCTCATCCTCAGATTCCTCTTCTTCAGGAAGAAACTAAAAAACGCGAACCTAATAAAATAACGGAAGCAATAAAACTCAATTGCACAGATATAACACAAATTACCTTTTGAGGGCGCGAAGGCCTATTTCCCAATTTCTCTATGGGCCTCTCCACTCATTGCCAATTGGTTTTGAGTTGGATGCCCGTATTCTAACATGGTATCAGAGCAGGCTATTTGCGACGAGTCATTTGACCGCGCCTTTACTCCGCGTCACCCGATTTAATTGTCAACGTGTTAGACCCAACGAGGCTACACGTGAGAGGGCGTGTTGAGATTATTAGTCCCACATTGTTGGACAATCTAAGATCCCGCGATGTATAATCCGTTAGGGCCTCTCCACTCATTGCCAATTGGTTTTGAGTTGGATGCTCGTATTCTAACACGTTGCTTTCAAGAGAAGTGAGTTCCCTCGACAACTACGAAATAAAAGGAGTATATAAAAAAGAGAAACACGAAATGCGATAAAGCAAGGGATAAAAAAGAGCACATACACAATCTTCTCGGTCAGGCCAATCGAACTTCCAAAAACAATACGCAAGAGCCTCAGACCCTACTAGCGAAGCATCTGGATCAGTGCGAGGAGTACCATCTGCATTACGACCCCACAAAAGGTGACCCTCGATAGTCAAGTAAAACTTCATCCAACTGGGGTCGCTAGATCGACGAAGAAAGCTGTTAGAGTTACTATGATGATCCACACGTTCTAAAAGAAACTACATACCATCCTTCAGCTTCGCTCTATTCAAACGTATACCCAGCGCGAAGCATCCTTCACAGATGAATTCACAATGTAATGCTGAAAGAAAGAATCAATGGTGTAATCCGCAGGGTCATAAGGGTCTTGTACACCTAGACAAAGAGACTTTCCAACACCAGTGGACCAAAGAGAAAACTCCATAATAATGTGAATAGCATCACCACTTAACTGATAGGCGGCTCGTCCGATTCTCGCGATAATTTGATAGAACAAGGGAACCCCAGGGTCAAAAAGAGAAAAAAGAAGACCAGCCAGTAGTTGACCAAATGCAACAGGCATACGAGTTGCACTCCATGAGCCCTCTAAAATCTTCTCTTCGGTCAAAGAAACAGCAGGGGAAGAACCAGGGGGGAACGATAATCGTGAAGCCCTTACCTTCTAAAGCAGTTTGATAGTGTTTTAGAACATCAACCCCTTCTTAGCAGGCTTTCGCTTCACACTACATTTATAGTTTGGGGACGAGAATGAGGATGTTAAAATTGCAGCAGAACAAAAAGAAGAATCATAGTCATGGAAGCGTTAAACGACTAACTGAAGCAAAACCAACTTACCCAGAAGAGATGAGGCAGCAACAGTAGAAGGAGGCACATCTTGATCCGCCATTAAATCAGAAACAACGAAACTAAAGGAAAGAACTCGAGAGAAGAAGGTAAACAGAGAAGAGAGAAGGAAGAATAAGGAAAATAAAAAACTTTCATCTTTTATCTCTCCTAGATATTTATCCTAAGATGAGCAGTATTATGTGCCTTAGAGCAACCACAATCATAAACGGGACTAAAGACCAAACGCCATACCAAAACCTAAATTTATTTGGCATTTTCAGAGGTCAAGCATAGTGGTGAAAGACTAAAATTTGGTCTGGTGAACGAAATAACAACTATGAAATGGAACGGATATATAATGAACGTACAATGGTCAGGCGTTGGTATTGTGGGCGCATGTATGGGACGAATATAATTTGCACGCATGGTGTAGGGCGTGAGTATTACTAACGCCTGGCAAGAGACGGAAATGAAAGACTACGCCCAATCGACAGGCGGACTTATAGCAAACGTGGCGCAGCGTATCAATGGTAATTCAGCTCAATCTAGAAATTTAGGTTAAATCTCCAGAGACCTGACTTCTTGAATCGAAGAATTGAATCAATGACAGAATCTAATCAATGCAAGGCTTTAGAGAAAACTCTAGTTTATTATCTCTTGAAAAATTAATTGTCAAAAAATATCTTACAATCCCTAATTTATAATAACCTAACTTTCTTAAAAATAGAATATCTAAAAAAAGGAAATCATAAAAGAAAAGGAAATCTAAAAAAAAGGCCAAAATTAGGAAAGGTATCAAGATGCTGCATCAGGTCCCGCCGGGCGAGAAGGATTCAACCACGAATCTGGAGCTGGGTCTGGTGGAACAAAACGTGATAAATAACGAACATTGAAGACATCCGAAGTGTTGATGTTTGCTGGAAGTTGTAGGCGATATGCATTGTCATTAATTCGTTCCACGACCGTGAGAGGACCTATTTTCTTTGCCTTGAGTTTATTGTAAGCATGTGCCGGCATTCGATCTTTAGTGAGAAATGCCCAAACTTAATCACCTACTTCAAAGAGAACACGACGACGACGAGAATCAGAAGCAGCTTTGTACTTTGAAGAGGATGATTCGAGATTGGAAATAACCTGTGTATGAACCTTATGAATGTTGTTTACAAAATCATCAGCTACACCATGAATACGTGTACGGTCTGGAAGAGTATATAAATCCAAAGGGCCACGAGGGATAAGACCATAAACGACTTGAAATGGACTGAACCCCGAACTTCTATTTAGTGAATGATTATGAGCAAACTCTGCTTGAGGAATTTTTGAATCCCAAGTTTTAATAGAATCACCCACAAGTAAACGAAGCAAATTACCCAAAGATCTATTGGTCACTTCTGTTTGACCGTCCGTTTGAGGATGATAAGCGGAACTCATGTCAAGGATGGTTCCTAGTAATTTTTATAAAGACCTCCAAAAATGACCTAAGAACCGAGAATCCCGATCAGAAACGATGGAAGTTGGCAATCCATGAAGTATGTACACTTCTCGAAAGAAAAGTGTTGCGACTTGAACTGCATCTGTTGTATTTTTACAAGGAATGAAGTGTACCATTTTGGAGAAACGTTCAACAACGACAAAGATTGAATCGAAACTCTTCTGTGTACGAGGAAGACCCATCACAAAGTCCATACTGATGTCTGTCCACGGTTGTGTTGGAATAGGGAGAGGAAGGTAGAGACCGGCATTCGTGGCATGACCTTTTGACGTTTGACAGACTGTACAACGTTCAACAAAATGCTCAACATCACGTCTCAATGCAGGCCAAAAATAGGACTGAGAAAGCAAATGCAACGTCCGGTCGCGACCAATATGACCTTCATTATGTGTTTCAGCAACAAGTTTATGACGGAGGCTGCAGTCTGGAATGCAAAGACGATTGCCTCGAAAAAGAAAGCCATCATGCATAGTGAAATCTCGAGAAAGACCATTCTGAACGTCAAGAAGAACTCGACCAAAGAAATCATCAGACTCATACAAATCAGCAAAGGTGGAAAATCCTGGAACTGAGACATGAAGAACACTCAACAAAGAATGGCGACGACTCAGGGCATCAGCAACTCGATTGGAAACACCTGACGTGTGTTTGATAACAAATGTAAATTGTTTCAAGTAAGATATCCATGATACATGACGAGCTGAGACTTTATCTTGACTATTCAGGTGTTTTAAAGCATCATGATCTGTATAGAGAACAAATTCTTTATGAAAAAGATAATGTCTCCAGTGTTTGATTGCGTGAACCACTGCATAAAATTCCACATTGTAAGTATTATAACGTAGACGAGCTCCAGCCAGCTTTTCACTTAAGAAGGCTATAGGCCGGTTACGTTGGCTCAAGACAGCACCAATGCCCAACTTAGAAGCGTCACTATGTAGCTCAAAAACTTGAGTAAAATCTGGAAGAGCTAGTATAGGTGCTGACAACAATTTTTCTTTAATGATCTCAAAAGTTGTAGTTGCTTCGGTAGTCCAAGTGAAGACACTATCACGACGAATACAATCGGTGATAGGTGCCATCAAACTGCTAAATTGCGGCACAAATCTTCGATAAAAAGATGCGAGACCATGAAAACTTCGAGTTTCAGATAAAGTAGTAGGAGTAGGCCAAGATTTGATTGCTTCTACTTTGCCTGGGTCGACGGCGAGCCCTTCTGCTGAGACCATATACCCAAGGAAGTGAACCTCAGGAGAGCCGAACTCACACTTCTTTAACGTGGCAAATAGTTGATCTCGACGAAGAACAAGAAGTACATATATCAAGTGTGCAAGATGTTCTGTTAAGGACTTACTAAATATCAGAATATCATCAAAATAAACGACTACAAACTTACCTATGAAAGGTTGAAGAGATTGATTCATAACGCGCATGAAGGTGCTAGGTGCATTGGACAAACCAAAGGGCATGACAAGCCATTCAAAAAGTCCTTCTCGAGTTTTAAAAGCAGTCTTCCATTCATCTCCTGGACGGATTCGTATCTGATGATAACCACTTCGAAGATCCAGTTTAGAGAAAATTGTGGCAACTCCAATTTGATCTAATAGATCGTCAAGACGAGGAATGGGAAATCTAAAGCGTACTGTAATTTTATTTATAGCACGGCTATCGACACACATCCTCCAAGATCCATCCTTCTTTGGTATAAGCAAAGCTGGGACTGCGCACGGACTCAGACTTTCACGTAAATATCCCTTCACTACAAGATCCTCAACTTGACGTCTAAGTTCTTCATGCTCACTCGGACTCATACGATAATGATCTCGATTAGTAAGAATAACATCTGGAATTAGTTCAGTATGGTGTTGAATGTCTCTGAGGGGAGGAAGGACGGGTGGTAACTCATTGGGAAAAACATCCTGAAACTCCTCCAATAGTCTCTGAAAGTGTTCTGGAGGTAATGGTAAAGTCTCTCTGACAATCGAATTGATCAATATTAGAACACATCCCTCTTCTCGAAGTGTTTGTTCAAAAGCCTTTTGATGTAAGAGAAGGACTGGAGCTGATGGTGTATTCTGTTTCTCGGGCAAAGAGGGATGAAGAGTGAAATTGCGATTATTGTAACGAAAAATGTAGGTATTATGATAGCCATCGTGTTGAACTCTAAGATCAAATAACCAAGGGCATCCTAAGAGTAAATGGCAAGCATCCATCGAAGAAACATCACAATGAATCTTATCCTTATATGAATCACCCACCGAAAAAGAAATCAATGCTCGTCGAGTTATGAGTAAATCGGTTTTCCGATCCAGCCATGCCAACTTGTAAGGGTTAGGATGTAGTTCTGTTGACAATTGAAGTTTGTTTACAACTTCCTCGGCAATGACGTTTTCACTACTTCCATAGTCAATTATGAATTTGCACACCTTGCCTCCAATAGTACACTTTGAATGAAAAAGATTATGTCGTTGAGGGTTGATATTTGTTCCACGCGGATCTAAACACACACGTCGAACCATTAATGTTGGTCCACTATCAGCTATAAGAACCTGCACTTCATCTTGAGGTTCCGCAGTTTCCTCATCGTAAATTACTTCGACGTCATTACCAGCAGTGTCAAGGAGGAGGCCTCTTCTGTTTCTAGTGGGGCAGTTAGACTGTCGGTGACCTATGTCTCCACAAGAGAAGCAACAAAGTGAATTTGGTCGAGCTTGCCGATTGTCAAGAGCTGGAATAATGGGCGTGTCTGCTTTGACAGATACAGCGTCATCCGTCGCAGTCTGAGCGTGAATTGGTCGAGAAGAACGAACAGTAGACCAGGGTGAAAATGATGATTTTGTTTGTGCCTCAATAGTTAAAGCTTGTTGATGTGCTTCTGACAGAGTCAATGGATGAAAGAGATTGATTGTGTGTTGAATTTGTTGTCGTAATACTGCTGTAAATCGTGCTACCAGTTGACGCTCAGAGTCTTGTATATCAACTCGATTGAGAAGTAAAAAAAATTCAGTGGAGTAATCAGCCACAGATCGGGTACCTTGGCGGATGGTATGTAGACGTTCAAACATAAGCTGGTCATAATTGTAAGGCAAGAATGTTTTCTTAAGTTTCGATTTAAGTTTATCCCATGACATAATCTTAGGTTTTCCGAGACGTGCACGAGTTGTCTTCAATGGTGTCCACCATGCAGCTGCTCTTCCACGAAAACGCATCGTTAATACAGGAACACATCGATCCATTGGAGCTCGTTTGAACTCTAGAATTTCTTCCACCGTGACTATCCAATCGAGCAGTTCTTCAGCTGAAGAATTTCCATGGAACTCTGGTATTTCGGTTTTGAATCCTGTTTCCCAATGATTACCCGCTGCTGTAATTTGGACGTTTTCTTGTGTCAGGGAACGGTTGTTGCGTAGATTTGAAAAGGGGTTATCAATTTCTGAAAACGGATTTTCTTCGTTGTCACCATCGTTATTGTTATTATTGTTTTCATGTTCCATATTTTCTCGAACTGGTGGTGGTTGTTGCTGAACAGTAAGGGCTTGGAGAGCGGTAGTGATCGAGGCCATCTGAGCTTGTAGCTCAGCAATAGCGTCTCGGGTGATTTCAGCTTCAGAACGTAATGGTGCACGACGAGGTCTTGGCATCGTGTTATCAAACAAGGAACGTAGTTGTCTCTGATACCAACCTGGCGCAGCGTATCAATGGTAATTTAGCTCAATCTAGAAATTTAGGTTAAATCTCCAGAGACCTGACTTCTTGAATCGAAGAATTGAATCAAATTCGATGCAAGGCTCTTGAATTGATGACAGAATCTAATCAATGCAAGGCTTTAGAGAAAACTCTAGTTTATTATCTCTTGAAAAACTAATTGTCAAAAACTATCTTACAATCCCTAATTTTTAATAACCTAACTTTCTTAAAAATAGAACATCTAAAAAAAATAAAATCATAAAAGAAAAGGAAATCTAAAAAAAAAGGCCAAAATTAAGAAAGGTGTCAAGATGCTGCATCAAAACGTCTTGTTGGGGGAGTAATTGTTGTATATGTTGGGCGTGATAGTATATGCGCTTGATGTGAGGTGCTGATAATACTCTCGCCTCAATCAGGCGCTGATAATACTCTCGCCTCAACCAGGCGCTCATTCTATCTCCGCTCCACAATCAAACGTTGATTATACTCTCGTCCAAAATGAAACGTTCACTATAATCTCGCTTAAACTCACACGATTACTACACTCTCGCCCCAGTATATTTGGGTTTGGTATGGATTGACGACCACATATAGTCTCGAACCCTAAAATTCCAGACCATATATAACTTTAGTCACCTCCATTACGGCTCATTTTCGGACCAAATTTAGTTATAGTCCCAAAATATAGTCGTGATTGTGGATGTTCTTAGAGATGAAAAAAAACGCTAACACGTATGACGGTTATGCGAAAATTACAGAAGCATGTTGGGTAAAAGTAGAGAACATTAAAGAAGAATGATAACTCGCAGGAGCAATCAACAAAAGAAGAAGCAGTTAGCCACCGGCCAAAGAAATTTGAAGTGAAAAATTCTCAAACAAACAAAGAAAAGGAAACGGTAATTACGCTTGGTCAAGTAACTTCAATGACAATAAAGCAACTAGCAATGAGTGACAGCACATGAAACATCGAACTAGCAAAAAGCATATCTAACCACAAAGATTCCCCGAAATGCAAAAATTTGAGAAGACATCACGGCAGAGAGATTATTGGCAACAGATACTTCATAGGATAGAGATAGAATGTAACTATCTCCATTAACTGTCCCGACGGAGATTATATTTCGCCGCTACAATTCACCCATCTCGTTAACAACACAACTCATTGATAATGTAGCACGGCGACAACAAAGGATCACAAGCCTAACAAGCATACGAAGAACGAGTTCCAGTCAATCTTGATGATCCAGCAGAAACATGATATAGCAGCACTACGACTTCTCCCAGTTATTGTTAAACAATGCTCAATTATGCCTGCACAACAAATAAAATCAAACACAAAACAAATAACGTTAGGGCTGAGTCGCGGACTAGGTCGCTTTCTTTAAGACGTTTCGTGGCTCTGCCGAAGATTGTGCAAGCAGTTCTTCAATGGCGCGTCGTCCCCAGGATAAAACAGTCGAGATCAATCTCTTACACAATCACTCTTGCACGATGAGAGGATATGAAATTTCTGCACTTCAATCTTGCTCAGAACTCTTTATAAAAACCAAGGATGATCACACACTTATTTTTCTTTCTCATAAAAATTCATTTTTCTTTGATAACCCAAGAGACGTAAAAGAAAACTCTCTATATGAAGAAGGCTCCTAAAACTCTTCTTCTTCTTCTATTCATCAAAAAACAAAAACATTAATGAACACTTATCTCTCATTTTGTTTTTCCAACCAAAATTCCGATTTATAGTCAAGAGTTTCAAAATATTTAAATGTTATTAAAAATGTTATTATGGTGGAGTTAACACCATTAAAAACCACAAATATGTAACCGTCAAAATTAATATTAACAAAATTAAATTTTCTTTTATGAAAAACTTAATTTCTATTAAAAATATTTTTATTGGGGATTCAATTTATGTTTTAAATATATATTCCAACAATCCCCCACTTATATTTTTAAAACATTGAGGAAGAACGTATAGAGTTGTGCATAAGCAAAGGTGTCTGGCGACTTGAACTTTTACGTAGTGTTAATAAGCTCTCTTAAAATTTGAGTTAGGGTGAACATAAGTCTTGAACTTTAGGAGATAAAAAGATTGCTTAACACACACGACTATACTAGTGTAAAGTTTAAAGCCAGCACATTACGGCCCTGCGCTTGTATCCCAGTTTAACGAATGATCTAGAGAACTGCCCACATTCTCATTGAAAGCGGCCATACTTTCACATTCATATAGGTGAGTTTACCAAGAGTACTCTTGAAAGTACCCCACTCTAAATAGAGATATAAACATCATTAAGAGTTTAAAAGTTAAAAAACTAAAAAGTAAACTCAACCTTACTCGCTTCAGGATATCATGTCGTGGGATGAATTCTTCAAAAACATGATTCTCGCATCTCCATATCACCCATGACTTCGTCTAGTCCATTTGTACTTATTTCTAGGTTGGGTATCCATCACAGATGACTCAATCTCAATGGGCATCAACCTCATCCCTAAGATGTATTCACATCTTCTTATCAATCCTTTTGTCAAAGGACTAATTAAAACTCTTTCCACACATTATATAATCCATATTCTCATAAAATCAAATCTTATGTTTGTCATTTCGTTCTCAATTCATGCAATAGACGAGTTACTATCACATTGGATTAATATGTTTGTTCCTCTATGCATTAGAGGATCAAATCGCTCTATCCCTTAAAGGATTCAACTGAAAGGATGTCCAATCAGCTTCGCAATATCCGTAAAGGACTGCGGTAACCACTTAGATAGTGTATTTCTAGGTGCGAGGTGTGTTTTAAACACCTCGTAACTTTCTCAAAATTTCACCAATTTTCCATACTAGGATTGGTAAATTTGAATATAAAACCCCCACTATGGAAGTAATTAGTTAATCCTCCACTACACAAAAAATACTTATATATAATCAATCACGTAGAAAAGAAATATATTGAGCTACCATACTCATGTCTAGTGCAATCACACACAATCTCAAAAGCATTAGCACTAAACGAAATGAGTGAAAACTTGTTTACAGTCAGACTATATATATTTTTGTCTCTTTTAAAAATTATATTTTCATTGAAATGAAAATTGATCCAAAGAAACAAAAAATTCATTTCAAAAATATACACCATCTTCACTCAAGTCTTTCATGTCAAATGGTAAAGGAAGCATGTTCTCAATTTCATTTTCATCCTATAAGTTAGAATAAAAATTTAATAAATCACTTATGCATACAAAACAAAGAGTATTCTGCATTTCATTTTCACCAATTCTGAAATCATTCGAATGAATCAAGTAAACAATTTTTCTTTTAATTTTTTTTCAGTTATTTCACAATGTAAATGATTACTTATCTAACTTATATGCTTTCTTTCATTGTAGACACTACACAGTTTTCCATGCTTGGCTTACATAGATTCTCATCTTTAACTTACACAAAAATATATATTCCTACTTATGACTATAACAAATCATACATCGTAGAAACAACATCAAAAAAATAAGTATGTAAGTTAATTAGCGACATGCGATTTTTTGTTTGCTTATGTAAAAACAATAGACTCGTGAATTTATTTATTTTTCAAAAGATTGAAATTATTGAATGAACAAAGTTACCTTTTATAAGAATTTATCTTCCAAATTATAAACAACAAAATATCCATGACCACAATTTAGTCTCATTATAAATATGCTTTTCTAGGATCGTTCATCTTCATTTTTCTAGCTCCTCTATTTCAAATCAAAGTTGTTCAAATATAGGGTATGGAACCCCCACTATTTTTTGACTCAAACAAGAATTTCAAAACAATATCCAAAGATCCCCAAAATTGTGAAAAACTAATAAACCAATGATCTAAACCCAAAACGTTTTGCACAATACAGAGAAAAAATTCAAACAATTTTCTTGAAGACAACATTACCTAATTCACTACCCAAAAATCATATTTGATATCAAGACAAGTTACTTGAAGCATCTTTATAAAATTCTCAAATATTTTATTTCATCCAATATGATTGCAAGTTGCGTAAGATTTGAAAATGTACATGCTTTTATGAGTTAAGTAAGATTACATACATGTTACTCAAAAAATTCACCAAGTTTATAATAACATATAACATGCTCATATTCATCACTAACTCATATATTTCTTAAAAGCATGACAAAAACTCATATTTCAAATATTCCAAATTCAGTTCATGTTATGATAAAATTATAATATTATATTCAAACATTTTATCCATAACCTATCATTTGTAGTAGTGCAATGATCAAATTTAACAAATTTCTAATCTCAATCTTGTTAATAACAAGATAGGCGGAAACTAGAATTCTTTCTCATTTCGGAAGTATGAACATCTTTAACAAGATTGTTCTACCCAAAGTAAACTTTGAGATCATACGAATACCGAAAATCCTAGTGATGTGAGTATATCTCAACACAACTTTCTTTCAAACGATTTGGTTCAACTTTTGAACCATAGCCTATCAAAACAAACATAGTGTAAAACACCATATATACCAACCTCTCACTGTATCCATAATTCACATTAATTTAGCTTGAAAAGCGTTGTTAATAACATTTGATATCCTTACAATGCCATGCAAGAATAGCAAATAAATTCATAATTAATATTATGTTCATTTCTTGGTGAGAGTTGATATTCACATTAGTTTTGACTAGGTTCCTAATTATTTCGGTTTTGGGTTCGTGTAAAATTCCGTCTCAAAAGTTCCAAACTTATATGATCACATGTTTATTGTCATACACAATAATTCTCAATATCTCGTTTCCCTAAAACTTATTCTAAGGTTGAACAATTAATTTATTCAATTTAGAATGACATTATTTGATCACTACAATAACTAAAAATAGTTCATCAAACATACCTTAATTGTTTTTAAAGATCAATTGGTTATAAACCATTGTCCATTCTTTGTGCACCAACAAAGAAATCATCAACCCCATTGCTCCTCACATCGATTAATCTCCCGCAATTTTTATTTCATTGGAAAATAAAAATTTGCTCAAGTAAGTGAATTTTTCACCTATCACAATCCTTTAGATGTGAGCATTTGTAACTAAAAATAAGTAAGGTATGCATTTACATAATTACTTGAGAATCAAATCAAATGTAGTACTCGAAGTTTCTCTTGAGTGTCAAATAAAGATTCAAAATTATATAGTTATAACAATATATATTTATAACTCTCTATCAAGCATTTTATCAAACATATGTGGTGCACTAATTTGATTGCCAACAATAATCTTCCTTTTCATTACCAAAACAAGAGTATGAAATACTAGAATCAAAACATGATTTTGAAGTAATTTCTTACGTCTGTATTCTCTAATCTCAAGTATCATATATATCTTATATTTTGGAAAAACATACACAACGATTTTAAAATCACTGCATCTCTCAAACTAAAAATCCAACTGGAAAGTTTCAAAACGGGTTTTGAAGATAGGTTCCTTATTTACAAGTTTTTTATTATACACATATTGAAAATATCAACACAAAGATCATAAAAACGAATTCAACAAGGGATAAATTTCCGCTCGTCAGAAATTTTCAGCAACGTTATGCAATTTTCTAAAATACTTTAAAAATACTTTTAGGACTCCAAAAATTCTGCAATTTGACATGGATAACCCTCATGATGTCTAATATATCAGGTAAAAATTTCTAGACCTAATTCATTCCCATATAGGAGATAAAAATATATATCTACAATATGTCAAAAATATTTGTTTCACATCAACAATATTTTTCTATGTTATATATTCATGATAAAAATATTATCCATGTTACAATCCTAATCCATCAAAATCATACATAAAATTTAACTCTAGGTATCAGGTTACCTAAATTTCAAGCATCATATTAAATCGTTAAAGAAAAATTATATCATTCATATAACTCTATAAAACAAATTAAAATAGTGATACTTATCGCGTTTCAGCAATCATTTTATTTTGATATCCATTGCAGAATAAAAACGTCTTAAAATTGTTGGACCAATTGCTGCATTATTCCTGCACAACAAATAAAATTAAACACAAAAGAAATAACGTTATGGTTGAGTCGCGGACTAGGTCGCTTTCTTTAAGACGTTTCGCGGATCTCCCAAGATTGTGCAAGAAGTTCTTCAATGGCGCGTCGTCCCCAGGATAAAACAGCCGAGATCAATCTCTTACACAATCAGTCTTGCATGGTGAGAGGATGTGAAACTTCTACACTTCAATCTTGCTCAGAACTCTTTAGAAAAACCAAGGATGGTCACACACTTGTTTTTCTTTCTCACAAAAATTCATTTTTCTTTGATAACCCAAGAGACATAAAAGAAAACTCTCTATATGAAGAAGGCTCCTAAAACTCTTCTTCTTCTATTCATCAAAAAACTAAAACATTAAAGAACATTTATCTCTCATTTTGTTTTTCCAACCAAAATTCTAATTTATAATCAAGAGTTTCAAAACATTTAAATGTTATTAAAAATGTTATTATGGTGGAGTTAACACCATTAAAAACCACAAATATGTAACAGTCAAAATTAATGTTAACAAAATTAATTTTTCAAAAAACATAATTTCTATTAAAAACATTTTCATTGGGAATTCAGTTAATGTTTTAAATATATATTCCCAACAATAATTCCCAACAAGAAAGAATACCAGAAAATGAATCGCAGAATCATCATTATCTTCGCTACATAATTCGTCAACATGCTAAGGATCGTCGTCTTATCAAGAAAAGAAGGTCGAAAACTTTCAGGGAGAGTCTACTACGAATATATGATTGAAATTAAAAAACAACAACAACTCAATATCGTTTAGCAACAACATATTGATAAGAAGAGGAAGGTTATAAGCTATGGGATCATATATGTGAACCGTAAACAACAAGTTAAAAGCTCAATGGAACCAGCAAGGCTAAAGCTCTCCACTTCGGTACACATAATGACCAAGATCTTCGCTCACAACCATTTTGACATCAGCAACAAGAGGTAGCAAGCCAGACCAGTACATACACAACGAGTTCAAAACAAGTTAGGAATGCAACGATTAAACAAGCAACAGAAATTCGACATTGGTTCACCACAGTATGAGGAATTCTTAGCCACAAACGCAAAAAAAGCACAACAACAACCCAATGTAACCAGTGATAAGAAAATGGAGCTGATGATGACAAAGTATGTCGAATTGATAAAATGAGCAACCAATTCGCAAACCAACTCAACAACAAGGATATCACAAAGTACTATCTCACTTCGCCAAAACCTCACCAGTAAGTGACGAGTTCGAAACAAATTCAGTAACGGCTCTTGACAAACAGCTTCAGCGAGGTATAAGCTCAGTGAAGCATAGAAGAAACACGAAGCAACAAGCATGAGCAGTAAACAAAGATAAAAAAAAAGTCTACGAGTCAAATAAGATCAATGAAAATGGCAAAAATAAGACCCGTATAAGCGAACAAAGAGAAATATTCGGGAAAAATAAGACCTCACGGATAGGCAAGTAAGACCTCACATTAGGAGGCTGATAAGACCCACGAGATAAAACGGTTTCTATGGAAACTACAAAACCATTACTTAGGAAGGCTGAGAACTCGTGGCGTGCAACCTAGTTCGCACAGAAAGCAATAGGCAATGATAAGACCTAACGCGCCTCATGAGGTACCTTCACAGAGATGGATATGGACAATGATAAGACTCGTCCGCTGAGGGCCCCTGTTAGGGTAACCTTCAATAAGGGGTGTAGAAACGTAACCAGTGGAGATAGAAGATAACCTGGTATGATTTCTACACTCGGTCCCCAAAAAACCCCACTTAGTGTGTGACTTCGTGACCCTGAACCATATCGGCGAAGGAACATGAGGTCACAAAAACAACTGATACCAAGCCCAAAAGAAATGGGTAATCAGGGGGAATATAAAGGGATGACACCCTCCATATTAGGGAGCTGAGTGAGCAAAAAAAGAGGGTAATATTACGGGGCTATTATTCACGGGAATAAGTATGCCGGTGATATTGTCGCGAAATAAGACCTCAGTGAATGAGTTAAGGCTAGGTTGATGGGTCGTTACTTCGAAAGAATAAAGATTTCCTGAGACTTCGTCGATAATACCCTGAACAACGGGTGAGGCACAATAAGACCTTACCTATGAGGCAAAACAAGACCTCTAGATAACTATTAGAAGAGAAGACAGTAGGAAAACGAGTAGAAGGTTAGGTCATTCTGGTAAGACCTAAATCGGCAATGTAAGATTCCCGAATCACGAGTAGAAGACCAAAGACCTTAACTAGGAGGCATTAAGACCTCGAATTAGTTGAAAATGGCGAGATATGTGAGGCAAAATAAACGAAGATCTGAGGCAATATAACATGAAATTCAAATATTAAACAAAAGAAGACAAGAGGCAAAATGTGAAACAAAAGCAAGATGCAAGCATATGACTTCGTAAAAGTACATGAAAGAGAGGCGAAAAGAAGAAGTAATACCTCAATGAGGCACGAAGTAAATGGAAAACAAGTGAGAAGGATAAAATAAGAAGACATGTTCTTCTCAAGCTAAGTATCATGAAAGTTAAAGAAAACTTTATTACATGCGAAATACTTACAATGGGAGTATGATTTGAATAAATGTCCATATTACTATGATTATACTATTGTTATGATGCTAACAATGAAGGAACAAGCTTGAAGGCAATGAAGTGATGCAATATACGAACTAAAGTTGGATGAAGAGATACATGGAGCGAACTTGGAGCCAAAGCGAGATTGATGAGGCAAAGAAAATGAGCATGCAATGAGCAATGAATATGCGAATATCTATGAATACGTGAAGAACCAAAGCCATGTGATGAGGAATTGGAACAACACATAGCGAGATCACTACCCTCAAGATTCAATGAGCTAAGTAACACATATTATCTCTATTTAAAATCCATTCATCACATACATATAGAAAAAGTATATCATTTCATACATATAGCATTCACTCATCACCTACATAAAGAATATATTAATTGCATACATCGAACATGCATCATGTTTAGTATACTTTGGAAATTATTATTATTCATACTTCTTGAAGACAATATGTATTTCCACGTATGCTTCTTGAAGATTATTAACTAAGGGTACTTCTCATACTTCGGACTATACACTTCTAAAAGTACTTCGCGTTTATATGATCCAAGGGAGGATATTTCATCAATACTTCGCTATCTAGTGGTAAGACATCAAGGCAAACAAGGGAAAGGGAAAGAAAGAGAAAGCATATTAATTTTGCTTCGGATAGCTTTAGTTCCTACATCTACCAAAGCAAAAGGAGGCACATTTTTACGGAAAAATGCATATTATACACTTCGCGGAAATTTTTTCAAAATTTATGGATTTGATATGAATCAAATATAAGGTCATTAAGCTACAAAAGAACCAACATCGTGTGAAAAGCTACAATGAAGCAAGACAAGAACAAGAAGTGATAACATCAACACAAGGTTATCATCGGTAAAGCTCAAACTAGTACTTGAAAGGAACTTCGCATAAGAATGATCAAAACTAAAATCATCAAAACCAACTTTCATGATCAAAGATTGCAAAGAAGAAACTCGGTATATTCACTAATGAAAATATCTCGCTCACTCCATACTTCGTCAACAACAAGAATCCTCAACAACAATAGAGTATTGGATCAAATGCTATATCGTGAATTTTAGCTCATTACATGTGACACGGTACCTCGCTACTATACACCAACATGAAGAATCAACAACCAAGCATGCAAGGGAAAAATCAAAGGCAATGAACCGTTCCAATAACAACTTGTGATCAACAATAACAAAATCAAGGATTGATACTTATTACATATTCGAGGATTGATTTTCTTATATATTTAGAGGATTTGTACTCTCATACTTCTTAAAAAATAATTCAAAATTCGCATACTTCATATTTCATATACTTCGGGAACGATATCTCTAATCAACAACAAAGCTTCAGAACTTCGCAAAAATAAGAGGCAAGTATATACTTTTCAAAGTTATTATTATTTCGCTCGTTCCTTCATCAATAAAGATCAAAGTTATCTACACAAGCACCACACATGTCTCCCCAAGAACTACACCAAAACGGATTCTTTCTTAAAGATATCTCTTCAAGCTTCCTCAAGAAATAAAAGGCAAAATGTAGATACCAAAAACCACACTCGACGTGTGGCGCCATATAAAATAAGGAGTAACTTAGCATCTCTAGGATAGTCTACATAGTACCTTAATTAGCATAGTTTTCTTAGTTTGCAAGTAAAAGATATTTTTGTAAATTCATTTCTACTCTCTAGTACTTAAGAAAATATCTAAGAGAGAGAAAGGGAGGAAATTTTTATTTTCTCTATCATCTTCTTCTTCTCCAAACTAGAGCTAGAGCTCCAAAAACTCATTAATGGAGTCTCACTTTGTAAATCAATTAATCATAGTAAAATCCATGGATGTAGATCTATTCAAAGATAAAAATCATGAGTCCCCTTTACATTCTAGCACTTTTATCATCATTTTTGTGAGTAATAAGTTCAGATCTAGAAATTGTTTTAGGGGTTTGAAATTTAAATGACTCAAGAACAAGGCATTTAGTAATTGGATGTGCTATGGGATTTTCTGTAGTTACAAAAGATTTCCATGATAAAAAATACGATGAGATGGTTTTCAAGATATGTGAACTCGAATCCTCCCTCCTTAAGGAATACGATACTTTAAAATTAGTTTTACCGGTTCTTTTAGGTCTTGATACACGTCTTATGTTGTTTTTTTTTGCCAGTTTTGTGCCTGAAATGATGAGGGTACCCAAAAATACCTCAATATAAAACTTTTGCATCTATAAGTCCTTTCTCCGAAAGTGATTGTCATGGACTGAATCGAGACAATATAAAGTTTACATTTCGTGTGATCGTCTATGGATACGAGATCGAGAAAATACAACAACGAAGTATGTTTACTTGATAATAGGTTCGAACTTAACCAAAATCTATGGATTACTTATCAAGTAAAATAGAAAAGTAATAATAATAAAACAATTATAATTGCAGAAATAGAAAATTGAAAGACACCTCAAGATTTTGTTAACGAGGAAACCGCAAATGCAGAAAAACCCCGTGACCTAGTCCAGATTGAATACTCTCAGAATTAAGACGCTATAAAAAAATCTAATCCAACTTCGTATAGTTGAGACCAAGAAACTAAACCTATAGTTCACCTAGTTTCCTTAGTATCCCTGCGTCTCCAACTTGTAATAAGTCATGCACTTGGAACAATTCGTTTGGTTCGTATTCCAAACAGTAAAGTTAATAAAAAATTTGTTCGGTAACAAATCTTTTCAAACAAAGTGATATGAGTCTGACAAAGGCTCTTCCGTTTAACCAATAAACTCCTTTTTCGGGTCCTTAGATCTATCTCTTACTAATCACCAAAGTAATTATAAGGCTTATGCAATCAATACTGTTAATCACAAAGAAGTGTATTGATGACGATTTACTCAACTAATGAATCCAATCTATCACAAAGATAAACCGATTATAGTTGGATCCATTTCCATCTGAATCAAGTATTGTGCACATCGAAGATTATGAACCCAAAAGTCTTATTGTCTTCAAATCTTCTTTGATCTTCAATAAACACCTGCACACAATCAACATGATTCGCTTGTGATCAATCACACATAGAACGGAGTCTGTTAACGTTGGATTATCACAAGACATCTTTAGATCTACAAACAATCTAAAGATCCACGTCGAAACTTCTATCTAGTTTGAGTGAATCTTATATCAGAAGAGAAGATTCTCAAGAATAAACAAACTAGGTGGAATCAAAGTTCAACCACCATTATTCAATCAAATCAATCTAAAACTAATAATAAACCGAAATTATCTAGTTTCCCACCAACGGTACTAATAGAGCTTCTCGAGCCCAAAATAGTCTTTAAACTGAGCGACCGTAAGATATTTCTCCTAATTAGGGTACTCTCCTCTCTGATAGGCGGCTCCACCAGTAAAATCACAACTGAGGTAGAAATGCAAACTTCAATATTTATAGACAAAGGAAGTTTGGACAGCAAGGAATCTCCAAAATCGAATATTCTCAAAGATATGCAATAAAGGCAAAATCGATTTTCATAATTCTTGGAAATGCACTGTCCAAATATTGACCTAAATCCCAATAAAAAAATCTATAATCAATAAATGCACATTACTAATTATTATTTTCTAAATAGATGCATTTAATTTCTGGAGATTAAATAGCATATAAAAAATAAGAAACCTTAATTAAAAGATTCTCAATTTATTTCGATCCTGGGATTCTCCTTTAGCTATTAAGGAATATCTTTGAACAATAAACGATTAGAGTTACAACATGTTTTCAAAGTATGAATACAACCTTACTTTGCAAGTCCTTTTTCATACTTACAATCTTGGAAACGATTTGAATCCGACTTCCAAGAACTATGCGATTGATTATTCTATCAAATCATCAAACATGGGTTCCACGGTTCTACCAAAACAAGTTTCGGTTTCACCACCACGTGATTATTGTGCTTAGTCACACTAGTTACCAAAACTCGGTTTACTAGGTACTAAGATCGGTTCCCCACATACTTATGGTAACTACTTGTAATTTGGTGCACCTGTCCATAGGATCGGTTCCCCCATCTTCTAAGAACTTGTTGCACATGTTCATAGGATCGGTTTCCCCATCTACTAAAAACTTGTTGCACCTCTTACAAGGATCGATTCCCCTATTACAAACTTGTTGCACCTCTTACTAGGATCGGTTCCCCAATGACTATATAAAAGTTGTTATTTACAAGGCATCGATCATACCATCTTGAGTGATTACTTAAGATCGGTTTTACTAATAAAAGTTATACCAATACATAAGTCGGGCCTTGTGAATAGTTTTACCAAGAACATAAACAAGTTTATGAGTGGTTAGACTAAACACACATATTGGTAACCAAAATAGATTTAAAATGAATGACAATACCAATAAGCCTAGCGATTTCCCTTTCGATCCACCAACGAGTTTGCAAACTTACTTCCTTTAAACGGATGTAAAATATTGTTTCCTAGGATGAAATCTTCACTCACACTCATACATAATCACAATAGCATTCATAGATTATGTATATGTCTTATATACAAAGTTTAATGGTTAAGCAATAAACCTCGTATTGTATTCCTTAATACTATGTCTAACTAGAGTATCCTACACAGCTTCGCAGTTTCTTTTTCCATATGCACGACTTGAAATATACGTTAGGTAATGAAACAATTCAAGTTAAATATTACTAACCTCAAGAGGAAGGATTGTTTTTGTCGTTGTAGCTCCATACTTCTTCGCAATCTTCAAGTCTTCATGTACTACTTGTAAGTCTCATATCCTTATACTTTCAAGATAACCTATACGAAGTTGACTCTAGCATATAATCAAGATACTCTTTAAATGAGTTTTGATTCACCAAAATATGACAACCACTTTCATTAAGATGGTATATGGGCCACCCCATATGGGTGCTAGTTTTCCATCCTTTTTATCTCATTCATATGATCCAATTCTTTCAAAACCAGTTGCCTCGGATGAAATTCCCTCATACGAATTTTCTTGTCATACTCTTTTTGCAATCTCTCCTGGTAGTTCTCCATTTTCCTTAGGGTCATTTCCCTCGTATCCTCCAAGTCGTAAAAATTGGTCAAAATTAAATTTGATGTTAAATTTTGCCTCCATGCTTCAGTTTTTGTTGTGGATATCATCGCCTCGGTTGGAAGAATCGCTCTGGTTCTGTATGTGATCGCATGAAGGGAGAGGACCCCCTGATATCTTCTTTTGTCGTCCAATATGCTCATAGGACCTTATAAAGTTCTGATATGCCAAGCACCGTATTTCCTGTCCAATTTTTTTTCAGGTTGTCCTCTATCATTTTATTGGTAATTTCCGATTGGCCGTTACTCTAAGGATATATGGGAGTAGCCTTGATTTTTCTTATCCGATAGTTATTGAATAGCATATCAATATTATCTCCTGGCAATTGGTTTCTGTTATCTAACACGATTGCAGCTGGGATACCGAAACGACAGCTAATGTTCACGAAAATGAACCGAAAGACATCCTTATCACGAATATGCCTTAGCACATCAGCCTCAACTCACTTGGTAAAGTAGTTTATTGGTACTATGAAGTACTTCTTTGTCTGACTCGACATGCAATGGTCCCACAATGTCTACTCCGCGCTTCGTAATGGACTAAGAACTGACCACTGAGTTTGGAGATACCGCTGGAGTATGTATTTTATTCCGAAACTTTTGACATTTATCACATACGTTATCTACGTATTTTGCATCTTCATTCATGTAGGGACAAAAGTAACCCATTGTTTTTTCCTTCTCCGATAAATTTCTTCTGAAACTGTGGTTACGAGCGTCACTGTAATGAAACTCATTTAAGATGGTATGTTCTTCTTTTTTTCTCAGGCACCTTAAAAGTGGGATGAAATAATACTGTTTATATAATATACCCTCCCGCAACTGATTGCTCGTCGCCTTGCTTTTAATCGATTATGTGGAAGTTATCCCTTTTCTAGATATTGTTATATTGGTTTCCTCCAACCCCCTTGTTCATACCTATTAGAAGTAGTAATAGTCACCTAAACCTCGACATCCTTGTCTTTGGGTATTGACGGTGCCAACACTCTTCTAATTCGTGCAACTTCGATGGTTAAATCTGTTAGCATAGATTTTATGTAAGCCAAGGCATTGGCATATCGGTTTTTCTTTCTGCAGATGTGCCTGAACTGTATATTGGGCATTTGATTGAATAGTGCCTCGCGAGTTTTAAGTACTTATGATGTATCGGGTCGTGGGTAAGATATTCCTCACTAATTCGTCGTACAACCAATTGTGAATTGATAGACGCATTTATATGTCTAATATATCTCAATTGTATGTATTGTTAGTGCTCGATTTGGTATTTATTTTGTTATTTTATGTCTTTGTAGGTATTATTAGAGAAATAAGCTTTTGCGGAGAAATTGGCTCGAAAAGTGGTATTTTACACCCTATGATAAAGTGTTGAAGCCACCCCAGAAATGCGCTAAAAGCACCCGGATGAGTTGTTAAAAGCACCCAGAATAATTTCTGTTTCCACCCCAAATATTACGATTTTCACCCTAATTTCTAAAGGGACCCCATGAATGGGTAAAGGGGAGGTCTCTTTCTTCCAAAATTCAAAAATAGAAAAAGGCGGGAAAATGGTGGTTATCCCTGGAAGATTTTCAATTGAATTTTTGGAGTAATTTCAGAGAGACTAAATGGATGAATTTATGGAATTGTTCCTGGGATATGTACAAAGCTATTACAAGTGTTTTGGTCGATTAATTTGGCTGGAAAATCCGTGAGCAGAAAACAGAGAGCTCGTGTATGGGAGATGGGTTTTCACGGGATTTATTGAGGTTTTTAGAATTTGAGCGTGTTCAGCACATGTGTTATGACTCTATCAATAGGCAGAAGCGTGACAGAGCTAAATGAGGAGAGATTTACAGCTGTAATAGGCGTGCATGAGATGAGAAGGGAACGAAAATATTTTCTTTTACTGCTAGAGTTTTGAAGATTATTTGGAGTTATTGTGCATGATTTCTTCGTCATGTTGATTATAAAAGAGAAGTAGGGGAGGTGTTCAATGGGTGTCGAGAGTTTGGGGTCGAGAGGAGAGCGAGAGAGAAATAAATCACGAGTAGTAGAAACTCGGTTTCTGCTGCTGCTGAAGAACACGAAGAACGGACAGCCCAGAACCGTCGTTCTTCAACAATGACAGCGACATTAGGGTGAGGGTCGTATTCTACAGTGACAACAACACTAGACTTTTATTGTTCCTTTTGTGACGCTTTCTGCCGGTCATATATTTGTTGTCTTACATCTTTTCATCATTTTAATCAACTTTTGAGCAAGTGATTAATATGAGAAGTTAAACCCCAACATTGGGACGACGGGGGAAGTCGATTTTCATCATGTGGTAAATTTAATTTATTCTTTTTATGACTTTTGAATTTATTTTAAATTGATTTATGATTTGGATTAATTAGTTATTATTTTATTTGATGGGGCATGCTTGCTTAAATGTTTGATGTCTCATGCTTACGATCTATAACTAGTATTCTGAGAATCTACTTTGGCAAAATAAGAGTCTATATATTTTATATATTGATCGGTAATTGTTAAGAATAAATAAAATGTACCACATGCATGAGAATTGGCCAAGTTTCTTAGTCCCAATACCTCTCGTCCATTGTTTATAATTCTTGTATATAATTATTTATTTTATTATCTTAAAAACTTTAATCTTTACAAGTCCGAGAGTTTGAACCTCATTACTACAACAACATAAAAAAAATCATATTAATTTTGGCTCCGCCGACGCGGACTTATCTTTAGGCTAGAGTTTTTAGATTTATTTTTTAGGTTTTTATTATTTTTGTACTATTTTACGTTTTTGGATATTTGTCTTTGCACTATAGAATTTGGGATTTGGAGCGAAAGAAACAAGGAATTTCCAAAGATTTTGGTGATCCACAAAATATTTGGAGTCAAAGACAAAGCCAAAAGAGCGAAAAAAAGAGAGTGTTTATTTTTCTTTATTTATTTATTTCTTTATATTTTTAGAAACTGTAATTAGGATTTATTTTTTTTGTAATTTTTGTAATGTTTTATTTTTGGACATATTTGGACTTTGGGACTTTATTATAAAAAAATAAAAATAAATTAAATATAAATTGTTTGCAGGGAAGGACGACGATTACGATATCGTCTCGGTCCCTCGAGTTCGCAAACTGACAC
The DNA here is from genome assembly GCF_003573695.1 of Papaver somniferum. Lineage (NCBI taxonomy): Eukaryota > Viridiplantae > Streptophyta > Magnoliopsida > Ranunculales > Papaveraceae > Papaver > Papaver somniferum. Next base: position 40,161 of record NW_020651526.1, on the reverse strand, counting down.
CGGAGTCAGTGGCCCGTGTCGACTATAACCGTTTCATCGCTCGTCTGGTACGGGAGGTAAGCTTCTAAAAACCCCTGAATCCCCTGTGGTTTACTGGATTCCTTAAGGTGAATATATGTTGAGGACCAGAACACAGTTTAATTTTTTTAGTAAAGGGCAAGGCCAGGCTGTAGAAGATAAGGGTTCGGATTTCATCACTGTTTTCTTCTTGCCCGCCTTAGGAAAACGATACCAAACGCGAACCCAAGCCTAAAATTTGAATAGAACAAGACCGATAGGGCAACGAGCTTGGTAGGAAAGTCGTTCGAAACATATTGGTTACTCTTTTTATCATACTTTGAAGTTCATGATGGTTAATGTAAGTTGAAGCGTGCCGCCTTGTAATGCCGGTGAGTCCTTAGGTATTAAAGCTCCATTGAGCTTTCCTCGCCTCTGTTTCGCTTACATTAGATCAGATTTATTCCATAGGGGTATGCTCAAATTGTAAAGAATTCCCTTTCAAAAGATAGAAGCTGGTCTAGAAACAATATAAGTGGAGCCATCATGCTTGTTTTTTTACTAGATTTTGTAGGTTTGATTTGGTCGAGTCATCCTTGTTTGTGATTGTGTAGAATTCCCTCGCAATTAAGTATGTCGAACTGGTGTGATAGAAGCCAATATAATGAATATCGACCTGAATTTGAATATGGACATCATCATTTTGAACATGGTGGGAATAGTAGTTAGGAACCCCAACCATTTCAAGGTTATGTTTCATACCATAGTGAGCCCAATTACTATCCACACATGAGTTGGTCTTACGAGCAAAAAAATAAGGAACATTATAGTACTAGTTACGCGTTTTTGGAAAATTACTTAAAAACTAATCCTGATTATGATATTTATCAACCTGTTCCATCTCTAGAAGAGACCTAACAACGGATTGAAAGGACGTATAAACTTGCAGTTGCAACGAATAGTTCAAGAGTCGGCACGGGAGTGTACACGGTATTCTAAGATGATGAACGAGAGTGGTGAATGTATAAGTGCTATTCTCAGTGAAATGCAGGGACGTCTAAAGGTAAAAAATTAACAGTTAGCTGCTAATGTTGATCAAAATAATCTAAATTTTCAAAATAGTGTTTCCAAATTTACCCTTGATATCAATAGAAAATATTTTCCTAAGTTAGAGGAGGAGGTTAGAATAAAAGACACTACTTTTTTAGATAAGGTTCGATCATCTTCGTACTATTATGATGATGAGGATAGTAGTAATGAAAAATCTGAAATATGTAGGCATAGGGATCAGGAATCTATTAATCCAATTGAGCTTTACAATGATTATATTATTTCTAGTTCTAATCCAAATAATTTTTATGATTATTCACCTATTCAGAAGTACGAGGATTTGATTAGGGACACCAACGTTTTAGACGATGTAGTTTTTCCTTTTGATTACGAAGCCGATAGTGGTTTAGAGGAACAGGTTTATTCTAAAAATGTTGTTTTAGAGTCTAGCGACTTAGAAACAATAGTCTTATACGAAGAAGATAGACCCGTAGAGATGAGTAAAGATGCACTACCTTATAATAAATTAGAAGAATCAATTGACCATTTCCAAGAATCTGATGATCTAAAACTTAGGGAGATTGTGACTAGTGTATCTAGAGACACTGAAAAACTCTAAATTTGGGGGTAGAGAACTAGAAGAATCTCTTGAGTATTTTAAGGACTCCGAAGATACATAAATTCAAGCAATAATTAGAGGTTTATCTGAGAGTAGTGAAAAATCTAAGTTTGGGGGTGATTATCACTTTTCTAGTGCCTTACCTTTAACTCTCAAAAAGTCCCCTAACTTAGGACTTGATATCTGTGCCTCGACCATTTTAAAAGATTACCTTCATACTCGTTTTCCCGGACCTAATGATGTCTAGGAAGAAGTTGAGTCGTTAGAAACCCATCCTCTGGTTGATGTGGTTTTCCCAGACTATGATACCCAGATTGACTTTGTTTTCCCACCAAATAGTTTTATTCCAAATGTTGGAACGTTTATATTTCAAATATGTCGAATATTAAGTTGTGATACTAAACCTAAATGCTTTAGGAAATTAGAATCGACACATTTGTCTAAGAATGACCACTACTCTCACTGTGGTCAACTATGTAAGTCAAACCTGATTGACTTAGAGGATCCTCAATCATTTAGGTTATTATTTTGTGATTCTAAGTCCTTATTTGAGTTTTTACATACTATAGGACCAATTATTCGGATCCCACCTATGAAGAAACGCAACTAATGAAACTATTTTATTTTAGACCCTTTCATAGAACCTGAACCTGAACCATAATTAGATATAAATTTCTTAATCAAGAAACTAGGTAAGGCCATGCTAGGCTTGTTCATTTCATTGGTTCATTGCAGTTTCCTTTGGTCAACTCTATTTGGTTTTGAAGACCCATAGTTATTGTGGCTACTGTTATACGAATTGAGGTGACTAATCCTTTCCAATGTCTGGCTGAAGACTTTAAACTTAGAACTTCCTGGGAGGTAGCCCATTCTCATGCAACACGATAATATCTTTCCTTAACTCTTTTGCTTCAAATGGTAACAGTTTCTCTTTGTTCAGGCTTTTAATTTCATCTTTAGAACAATGAGTACAATGTTAGATTTAAGTTTGGGGGTGTGGAAGAAACTTTTTAGTTGCAATAAATAAACTCCAGAACCTAGAAATTTGTGTCCATTAAGGATGACACTAACCAATCTAAGTAGATGGAAGCATTTTGGTTTTAGGAGTTGAGGAACCAATCTGAATAGATGGAAACATCTATAGAGTCTATTCATAAAAGCACAGAGCTCAGATGTTAGAAATAACATGGTAGTTTCGCCATATCTCGATGAGTCCTTTTGAACTTCTGTTTTTATTTTTCTTTTATTTTGAGTGATTTGGTGGGGCACACGATTCAAGTTGTTATCATTGCTAGGGTGACATAGAGTGATTGAGATATTAAAAAAAAAAAGAAAATAAAAAGAAGAAACCAGACCAATAGACCAATCGGTACAAATATTAACACTTGGATAGCAATACGTGTGTGTTCTCCCTGTCTCCGTCGCCTAAACAAGCGTGGAATGCAGGATCCACGGGAATTACCATGTAATGTGCTGACAAGAAGAATGCTCTTGGATCCACAAGATCTAATCATGTTGTTAGTTCTTAAATAAATAAATAAATGTGTGTTCAATAAATCGACCGTTGGTTCCCTTGTATATGCCATACGAGTTGATCTAGAATCAGGACTATCAACCACTGGTTCCCTTGTATATGTCAGTGTGTTGATATTAGTCAGACCGGTATCTCAGTCCATTAGGATAGGTTCATCTTGGCAGAAGCCTTCAGACAGATATGGGAAACACCGTTTACCTTTAAACTATCTACATTTTTATCTATATCCATCTTCTTGATCTTTTCATGTGATTAGTTTGACTCCAAATATGATGTCCATAGTGCGACTATCTGAGTAGAGCTTTGTGACTTCTATATGAATTTTAGTATGCTTGAGTGCAAACTCGTATACAACAATTGGAATTTCGCATCAGGGTACTTCCTCCCGTAATCAGTAAGTATGCCAACCAAGAAGGTTCTTTAGCGCCATTTCAAGGTTCTGCGTAGTTAGCTAGGGTCTAGAGTAAAGGTTTTGTGGGTACACATCTGGTAAACCCTCCCGAGACTATAACTCGGTCACTAGAGCCACCTAGTGAGTTAGGATTTTATTTTCAAGATTAGTTTTGCTCGAGGACTAGCAAATAATAAGTTTGGGGGTGTTGATAGACGCATTTATGTGTCTAATATGTCTTAATTGTATGTATCGTTAGTGCTCGATTTTGTATTTATTTTGTTATTTTATGTCTTTGTAGGTATTATTAGCGAAATAAGCTCTTGCGGCGAAATTGTCTCGAAAAGTGGTGTTTTACACCTTAGGATAAAGTGTTAAAGGCACCCCAGAAATGCGCTAAAAGCACCCGGAGGAGTTGTTAAAAGCACCCAGAAAATTACTATTTCCACCCCAATTGCTAAAGGGACCCCAGGAATGGAAAAAGGGGAGGTCCCTTTCTTCCAAAATTCAAAAAAAGAAATAGGCGGGAAAATGGTGGTTATCCCTGGCAGATTTTCAATCGAATTTTTGGAGTGATTTCAGAGAGACTAAATGGCTGACTTTATAGGATTGTTCCTGGGATATATACAAAACTATTACAAGTGTTTTGGTCGATGAAATTTAGCTGGAAATCCTTGAGAAGAAAACAGAGAGCTCGTGTATGGGAAAGGCTTTTCACGGGATTTATTGAGTTTTGTAGAATTTGAGCGTGTTCAGCACATGTGTTATGACTCTATCAATAGGCAGAAGCGTGACAGAGCTAAATGAGGAGAGTTCTGCAGCTGTAATACGTGTGCATCAGATGAGAAGGGAAAGTAAATATTCCGAAATATTTTCTTTTACTGCCAGAGTTTTGAAGATTATTTCGAGGTATTGCGCGTGATTTCTTCGTCCTGTTGAGTATAAAAGATAAGTAGGGGAGGTGTTCAATGGGTGTCGAGAGTTTGGGGCCGTGAGGAGAGCGAGAGAGGAAAAAATCACGAGTAGCAGAAACTCGGTTTCTGGTGTTGTCGTTCTTTAACAGTGATAGCGACAATAGGGTGAGGGTCGTATGCTACAGTGACAACAACACTAGACTTTTATCATTCCTTTTGTGACGCTTTCTGTGGGTCGTACATTCGTTGTTTTACATCTTTTCATCATTTTAATCAACTTTTGAGGAACAAACATGTATTTTGAGCAAGTAATTAATATGAGAAGTTAGACCCCAACATTGGGACGACGGAGTGAGTCGATTTTCATCATGTGGTAAATTTAATTTATTCTTTTTATGACTTTTGTATTTATTTTCAATTGATTTATGATTTGAATTAATTAGTTATTATTTTATTTGATGGGGCATGCTTGCTTAAATGTTTGATGTCTCATGCTTACTATTTATAACTAGTATTCTGATAATCTACTTTGGCAAAATAAGAGGCCATATATTTTATGTATTGAGCGGTAATTGTTAAGAATAAATAAAATGTACCACATGCATGAGAATTGGCCAAGTCCTTAGTCCCAATACCTCTCGCACATTGTTTATGATTCTTGTATATAATTATTTATTTTATTATCTTAAAAACTTTAATCTTTACAAGTCCGAGAGTTTGAACCTCATTACTACAACAATATTAAAAAAATCATATTATGAATCACTTTTCAGTCTTACTTCAGCAAGTTTTAGCTTTACGTAGAACCTCCATATATTAATAACTTTTACATATTAATAAAAAAATCATGATCCTAATTTGGGCCAGTTATAAATAGTAATAACCTCTATAGTTTAATATTAATGGTTTTTTTCAGTCCCGTCTTAAGGAATTTACCTCCATACCTCCATATATCAATAACTGACAATATATTGTAGAAAAATAAATCTTGTTATACGAATTTTATCATTCATATAAGTTACTTTTCTAACATTGAATGACATTTTGATTGGTCGGTAAGAAATTAAATTGAAGATTATCTTCTACTGTATGTAACAATACTATTTATAGTTGTCGGAAACATCAATAATTCCTTTTAGGCATGTACATTTATTTCTGTAAGGATCAACAAAATTTATGTACAACATCTAGTATAATTATAAATACATGGAACATACACTGAATTTAAAATTTTATATTCTCTCTGTTTACCTCTCTATATTAATAACCTTCGTATATTAATAATTTTGTGGATTCCCAAGAGTATTAGTATAGAGCTGTTCTACTGTATTATCAATCGGAGAGCAGGTATACTGCCTCGTACTCAGTGGCATTGTTTCTTTCCTCAAATTCAAGTCTAAAATAGTGGAATATCTTTGATCCTTTAGGTGTTGTGAAGACCAATCCCAGTATCAATCCATATCTCTTTCATGACTCATCCGTAAATACTTCCCATCGTGTCAGGCTACAATTTTAAAGAAGGTCGGGTGGTTCGTCCCTATCTTATTCCATCCCTGGTAGATCATCTACTTATTTCTCCTCACCCAGGGGTAAGTCAGCAAGGAAATCTTCCTCCTCCTTCGCTTTGATCGCAGTTCTCATTTCATGGAAGACATCAAATTACTTGACTTGAGCACCCCATTTGGAGATCTTTCCCGATCTGAAAGAGTTGTCCAGAACCGATTCAATGGAAGACTTTGTAAGCATCTTAATCTTTTGTGCCTGGAAATAGGTCCTCAGTTTTTGGGCTGCGAAAACTGATAGACGCATTTATGTGTCTAATATATCTCAATTATATATATTGTTAATACTCGATTTTGTATTCATTATCAATTTTTATGTCTTTGTAGGTGTTTTTGGAGAAATAAGCTTTTGTGGCGAAATTGGCTCGAAAAGTGGTATTTGCGCTCGTGGGAGAAAACTACTAAAGGCACCCAGAGGACACACTATAGGCACCCCGGAGGACAGTTGATAAAAAGACCCCATAATTGGCTAAGGAGCACCCAAGGCTATGTGTAACCCAAATTACTATCGGTACCCCAGCATCGGGATAAGGGGCAACCATCTTCCCAAATTCAAATCACGAAAAAGGAGGGGAAAAGTGGTTTACAATGGAAGAATTAGGGATCGAGTTTTGGTGCTTTTCTGAGGAGACTCAATGGCTGAAACTTGTGGAAAGCATCTGTTAGAGCATAACAGGGACAATAGGAGTGATTTTGTTGACTGAAATCGGTTAGAACTCGAGTTAAAATAAAACAGGGGAATGAACTTTTCATGGGTATTTCAGGCGAGAGTTTGTGGAGTTGTTGTTGGATTCTTCTGATGGATATGGATTGGATTGGCCTGTTTTGATAAAACAGGGACTATATGGTGATCAGATTCTATTAAGTCGCGATATAGCTTCAATTCACGCAAAACAGAGTGTATGGCATGTATCGGGTCATGTTTGGTTTATTTTCGGAAATACAGTATGACTAAAGCACATATAAGCTTTCCTAAGATTCAGAAATATCTAAGAGAGAGTTTGGAAAGGATTTGACAGCTCAGAAACGCGTAAATAAGTCGGCAGAGAGATTATTTCCGTGACTTGCACGGAAAGTAAAAAAAGAAATTATATCTGTATTTTTAGGTTTCTGAGGTGTATAAAAGCATGGGTTGAGTCTCAGAAAGGTTATCGAGAGTTTTAGGGTGTTGGGAGATCCAACAGGAGGCCACGGAAACGAAGAAGAAGAATCGCAGAACTACTGCTGCTGCTGTTGAAGAAGAAGGAGACGAAGAACATTGAACAGACTGAAACGGTCATAAAGAACTATTGTTCTTCAACAGCAGAACCGATTTATCGTTTATAAAACGCACTTCAATTGTAACAATGATATCTGTAACACCAGAACAGCGTTGCAGATTCGCTGTATTGTTATTCTATTTCAGTAAAACACCTTTTTGAGTCGTGATTCAATCTTTTGAATGTGTTCTTGATATGAGGAGTTGAATCCCAACACTGGGATGACGAGGGAAGCCCTATTTCACGCATGTGGTAATTTTAATAATTCTTTTTATGACTTTTGCACTAATTAAAATTGAATTACGATTTTGATTAATTAGTTGTTATTTGATTTGATGGGTCATTCTTGCTTAAATGTTTTGATGTCCCATGCTTAGGATTTACAACTAATATTTTTAGAATCTACCTTGGCAAAAATAAGAGTCCATGTTTTTATTTACCGAGCTATAATTGTTAAAAGAATTAATATTTGAACCTCATGTTATGAGTTCAGTGGAATCCTAAGTATCAGTAATCTCTCGATACCGTGACAACCTTTTGTATATATATTTTCTATTTTTATTATAAGTCTAGAATCGAGTCTACACAAGTCCGAGTGAACGAAAACCTTACTTACCAGTGAAAAATCACATCAAATACCAAGACTCATAGTTTTTCTAATGGAGTACATCATATCCCACCCTATCCCATCACTCTTGACTAGGACTAAGCTGATGGCACATGTTGTTGCCCCGAGGTAGAGTGTGAGTACTTCCTACGGATCGAGTCTCTGTAAAATTCTCGAGATTTTGGTTGATATTTTGAAACGCCTCCTCACATTATTAACACCATTTGAATTGATCTCCCTTTCGTAAGGTACCGAAGAAGTCTTTACATTTATCAGACTATCAAGAGATAAAGCGGCTAAGAATCCATTCAATCTTTTTACGTCTTTAACTGTTAATGATGAAGTCATTTCTAGTATCGCCCTGATCTTGTTGGGACACTTTTCAATTCCACAGCTCGTGATTATATAACCCAAGAATTTTCCTAAGGTCACCCAGAAACTGCACTTTGTCGGGTTAACCCTTATTTTATACTTCCTCATTGTTTGAAAGATATCCCTCAAGTTATTCACATGATTTGACGATTCTCTACTAACCAACATATCATCCACTTGTACATCGATAGTCTTGTGAATTCGATCTCAAACATATCCTTCACTAATCTTTGATACGTCGTACCCGCATTCTTTAATCCAAATGACATCTTGGTATAACAATACATTCCTCTGGGTGTAAAGAAGGATGTATTTTCCATGTCCTAGAGTGCTTAAAGTATTTGGTTGTAATCCGAATACCCATCAATTAATGACATTTCCTTATGTCCCGTGATCGCTTCCACCAATTGGTCGATGTTCATGAGTGGGAAGCTACATGCTATGTTCAAGTCGCTAAAGTCGATGCAGATTCGAACTACTCCAGTTTTCTTTGGTATTGTTACCATTTTTGAAATCCATTATGAATATTGTGTTTTTCGTATTATCCCCGATAATTGCATATTTTTTAAGTCTGCCTCAACTACCGCATATTGCTCGAGATCTATCATTCTCATTTTTTGCCAAACCGGCTTGAATTTCGGGTCGATCTTTAGATGGTGACCGCAAATATCCGGATTAATTTCCCTCATATCATGCATTTCCCAAGAGAACACATGTAGGTGCTCCCTTACTAGGGTTATGAATCGTCCCGACTCTTTACCTGACAACAACGACCCTATCTTTACTAGCTTCGGCTCTTTCTCCGTCCCCAAATTCACTTTCCAAGTTGGTTCTAGAGTCGTGAAATTTGATTTCGGGTCTTCAATACGTGTTATGTCTTTTGATAGTTATGTGACCTTATCTTACCCTGCTTCATACGACATGATTTCTTGTGAGATTACCTTCTCTAATGCTTGGCTCGCCTTGGATTCCTTATCCTTATTCTTGTTACGACGCGACCTTGCTTTCTTATCCTCATTTTATTGAACATCCATTTGGATGAAGTATATAGTGGCCTGGGGATCTCCCACTAATTCGGTTATTCCCTTTTAGGTCGGGAACCTTAGTCTTTGATGATAAGAAGAAGCGACTCCTTTGATGTCGGCGATCTGTGGTCTGACTATAATCACTTCATAAGACGACACGACATCTACTACACAGAAGGTAGTGAGGGTATCTAGATAGACGACCCCATTAAAAACCCTTAATGTGACTTCTCCGTTGGATATTTTTATTGTCCCATTGAATCCGTAAATATTATAAATTGAGGGGATTAGTATGTCATTTGATAGATGCATCCTATTGAGATTTTCCATAAAAGACAATTGATTAGGTTTGTACTTTCGCTCGACACTAATCATTATTTGTCCTTACATTCTCTTTGCCAAGTGACTCACCCTTTTCGTACAAACGGTTGGTAAAGTAACTTTAATCAAGATTTTTGGTGACTGAAAAGTGAGTTCTTCTTTCATTGAGATCATCGCTCGAGAAGAAAGCACCGCGTTTATGTTTTAATTAGAAATAAATGCGACGTCCAATTGTTCTTTCAAACGGTTTTCTCTTGAGTTCAAAAAGGATAATCTTACCTTGGAACTGTAGTTCTCCATTTTGACCCATAACTTACTTTATTATCAAAGGATAAAATATCCTCGCGTTTTTAGGGGCCACTCAAAAGGATTTAGGGGCCATCAATTTATACCCATCCAAAGACTCTAGTTAAGGGGTACCCTATATGATATTGAAGTTACATAAATGCCCTTCTGGTAAAACCGTATAAAAACCAAATCAAAAAAAATTCTACTCATTTCAACTCTTCTTCTTCCAGTTTCATATTATCTTCCGATTGTGGAAGAAAAAAAA